>NW_005054312.1:8066631-8075585 GCF_000277835.1 Geospiza fortis
GGGGCTCGCCTGCTCCGGAGCCTGCCGCCTTGCAGGCGCCCGTCAGGCCTCCAATGCCGCCTAAGATGCGGCGGAGTGTGTTTTATAAAACCATAGGATCCTTAAGGTTAGAAGTGACCTACTTTACGGTGATCAAATCCAGGCGTCAACCAGCAACACCGCCTTGCTTATCACTAAACCATGTCCCCAAATTCCACCTGCCTTTTGAACACTTTCAGGCATGTTGATTGCACCACTTCTTGGGAAGCCTGTTCTTAATTCATGACAATTTCTAAAATATAGACATTTTTCCCAATAACCAAGCAAAACCTCCTCTGGTGCAACTTCAGGCCATTCCCTCCTATCCTGCTTGTTGGCTGGGAGAAGAGGCCAACCCCCACCTGTCTCCAGCCTCCTTTCAGGTGGTTGTACAGAGTGCTAAGGTCACCCCTGAGCCTCCTTTTCCCCAGGCTGAACACCCCCAGCTCCCTCAGCTGCTCCTCACTGGACTTGTGCTCCAGACCCTTCTCTGGACCCACTCCAGCACCGCAGTGTCTTCCCTGCAATGAGGGGTCCAGACCTGAACACAGCACTCAAGGTGTGGCCTCACCAGTGCCCAGTACAGGGGGACAATCACTGCCCTGGTCCTGTGGCCACACTATTCCCAATACAGCCCAAAGTGCTCAGGAATGAATGTGTGAGATCCAGGGCGGGTGCTGTGCCTCAGCCTTGGCAAACGTCCCTGTCTGCCCCCTGTGGCTGCTGCTCTGCAGCCCTGCGTGGCTGAGCACGGCGGGCAAGGGCCTCTGCTGGAAAGCTCAGGTGGCACACACCTGAACAGGCAGCCCCTGGTGCCCCACAAGTGGCACAGGACACCCACGGTGCATGTTGAGCACCCTGTGTCTTAAAGGCATGAACAAATTCTGCCTGGCCAGGATGCTTTTGGCCTTCCCTCACAAAGCCTCCTGAGTCACCTCTGTCCAAAAAGGTGGTGACCCCTCTGGCTCAAGCCCCTTGGCCCCTCAGGGCAGCCTCCCTGGTTTCAGAATGTCACTGCCAGGATAACATCCATGTCCCTGTTGGACACCACCCAGCTGTGGTCAGCAGCACATCACCTGTGGGCAGCAGGTTACTCTCAGGAACCTGCCTTGCCTGGTGTCCACAGGTTTTTTGTATGGTTTTGGTGTGCTTTTGCTTGGCTTCAATGGAATTTTGTCAGGTTTCAATGTGGTTTTGACTGGTTTCGACTGGTTTCTTGTTAAGTGGGCATGGGCTACTTAAGGCAAGGACTCATTAATTTATTGAGTTACACTGGAAAAGGAAACAACAGGGCTGAAATGATAGTTTAGGATTAGAGTATTTCTTGAAGGCCTCTCGTGTAGAGGACATGAAAACTGAAGGGTAGCACTGTGTTGATTTCATGTACCAAAGGGAGAGGAAAACAAAATATTTGTTTAAATCAGCAGTCTAGGATAAAGCAACTCCAGGGTGAATAATGTATCTTCACATCTCTCACATGCTCATCTGCCAGAGTTAAACTCAGTACAGCTGTACTTACATCCTACTGGAAAACAATCAGCAGGTCTGCTCCCATTAAGACAAAGCTAGTGATATTACAAAGAGACAAATATTGAGGGTGCTGCTGCAGAAAGCAGCACCTTTTTCAGTGAGCCAAGCTAGAAATGGGCTCAAACCTTGGTCTACAAGAATAAGGTGCTAATGGGAGCATGTCTCTACATAAAACATCTTGGGGTTTGGACAAAGGGACAGTGTAATAACAGTGTAAACAATTTATAGCATTTGCTTACCCTTCTGTGTGTATCCTTGTCAGATGAGAGGGACTCCACATCTTCTCCTTCACAATTCTGTTCAAGATTTCAGAACAGGATATAAGCTGCTTGGGGTTTCTCTAAATACAGAAAGATAGGTTAAGACACTTGCTTCTAAGGAAAAGGTAGCTACCGGATTTACAATAGCTGCAAACAGGCTAATGTGGCCTGGCCTTTGTGCTTTGTCCCGGAAACTCTTGCCAGCTGCTCAGGTGCTTGGTTTCATAATGCTTATTGCATAAAAAGCTGGCCACAATGTCAGCTTTCTTTGTGTTTCTGTGTCTTTCCTACCAGTTGACCAAGCTTTGGCTCCCATCCTCTCTGCAGGCATTACTGCTTCTCCCAAACACTGACTTGCAGCATGCATTTATCCTACTAAGGGCTATGCTTGTGCTTGCCCCACTTCAGTATATCAGTATATTACTGCTCAGTAAAACATCCCTGTTTTACACAACCCCTGTGAACAGAAGCCCTCCCCAAGCTGTGAGCCTAGTGGGCTGTTTCTGTTAATAGGATATTGTTGGCTGCCAGCACAGACACATGATTGTCTCATTCTGCCTGAATAAGTCAGTGGAGCTGCAGCAGTTATGGATACATGTGATCTTAATGTGTCACAGACACATGGTAAAACCTCAGCAGCATGAAATGTATTTGCTGATATCTACTGGACAGAGTTACACAGTTAGGTCTCTGAGTGTGCAGCCTGGTTTTTGCTTTCTTTTTCATGCAAGCACATTTATTTAGTAAAGTGTACACACACATACACACACACACACAAAAAAGATTATCCTCAAAACAATCATGAAATAGGACATTGTTTCTTTATTCATCATTTCAGCTGGTGGTCAGTCCAGAAAGCTCTCTAGACTGTATTTGTTCCACATTTATTTTGGCTGTCTTCTTTTTGTTTTCTTTCCTTTCACTGTGTCTGGTTTTTTGGGGGGTGGTTTTGTTTATGTCATGCCACTTGTATGCTCCAGTAGAGTACCAGCACTACCTACAACAAATGGAGATTTCATAATTTAAAGCGTGTAGAGGCAGTTCTAGTTGTGTTGTCAATGACAGCAGGTAGGAAAGATGCTGGAAATTGTGAGTAGAGACTTAACAGGAAATAATGGGTCAAAACAATGGATGGATGAGTGAACCATGTTAAATAGCATCCCCAGGAAGAGCAGGTGGGTTTTTAAAAGGATAATGAGATTATTAAAAAAAAAAAATATATATATACATATATCTAATATAGCAAGTACCAAAAGTGGTATTTGGAGAGGGGATTAATAGCTTGAGTGTAGAACAGCTACAACAGTAAAATAGTGTACCTAGTATAGTTCCTGTAAATATTAAGCATGTTCTCACAGATAACTGTGTTAAATGTGCTGCTGTGGCCACATGCTATATTGTGAGCAAATGTGCCCTGGCAGCAAGGGATGCATCTCAACTCAGAAGAGGCAGGATAATATTGCAGTGGCACATATCTGATTTTCAAGAGTCCTATCACCACCATCACAATTCCAGAAAAGTTTAGGACTTCATAGGCCCTGTTTTTATCTTAGAGATTTCCTATCAATGTATTTCTAAATCTTGATTTTGTGTAATTATTTTTTAAAACTACAATTGTCCAGGTGGAACTGCCATTACCCATATAAGTTGCTAATGCCAGGGCACAACTACCTCAAGGTAGAAACACTTAATGTCTACAAAGAGAATCTCAAAACACTACTGAACAGCTGGGGGAAGTGGGGAGGTTATGAGGCTTGCCCAACATCACACAGTAAGCTGAACCAGAGGCAAAAGAGTGAAATCCCAGTCCTTTATCCCTGGGAGTCATGTGCAAATCTGAAGATCTCCGCATCATTCCTGTGCCTGTGATTACAGGCAAATCACAAACAAAAGCCTAGCCTGCTTCAGGTGACTGTAGTATTTTATTGCTGGCAAGGGAACACTAACTTTTAGGCAATGGACCTGAAGCTTGATGGTGTTTTACTTAATCACTAGGCTAGAATTTCAAGTGTCAGTATCTTGGTGGTGGCTTCTGCCTGTGGCATTTTGAGAGACAGCACTTCTGATTAATTCCTCTACTCCCTCAAGGAAGCCACTTCCTCAGCATAAATGATAGGCAAATAAAAAAATTACAAATAATCAGCCTGCTCAGTCACGGTCACCCCACCAAAGGATGGTGAGCATGTTTCCTCAGTGTGCACCTCTAACCCTCAGCCACAGCTGTGCTCCCTCCAGGAGCTGGTGGGCTCTGGTGGGCTCCCTGCAGGTGCCAGGGAAAGTATTTCTTAGGGCTTGCTGTGACTCAGCAGCTCTGCCACACCTCGGAGAACAAACTTGTCTTCCCTAGAGCGGCACAGCCTGCCAAGCCAGCTAGTCCTGTGGCTCTGCAATTGCTGGATGCGACAGCAGAGGAGGGCAAGCAAGACTGAAGCCTTTCAGCAGCATTTCACAATTAGTTGCTGCTGCTCTTACCACAATGTCAGACCATGAGCATGTGAGGTGTGTTTCTGCTTCAGCTCTGCCAAGGCAACCATAGTCCTGTCCCTACCAACATGTTGTCTTCCCTTTGTCCCCCCAGGGCAGCTGAGGGACCCTATGAGGGCTTGTTTGTTTCCAGTTTACCCAGCTTCCAGTCTTGGGTTTCCCACACGCACAGGGAAGCACCAGTGCCTGCAAGGCAATGGGAACACCTGCACACAGGTCTGGAGCAGAACCTCCCCAGTGTTGATATCTGGCTGTTCAGTCAGCTCAGGCATAAAATGAAGTCATAGTTTAACCTCTTTTAATCGGGTTGAGGTTCACTCTTCTGAGCACTGACAAGTTACAGTAGGAAACAGACACAGAAAAGAGCGACAATTGGGTGCCTTGCACAAGAGTCCCCATCTCTGTTAACATTGAAAGAATATTTGTAGTGTAAGGTCAGCCAAGCCAGAAACTCCTCTGGTTTAAACATAGCCCTTACAAAATCCATTGTTCATCTTATAGTTCAGGAGAGAATAAAGCCTATTAAAGAATTTAAATGATTTAATGTTTAGCTCAACATCTTATTAAAATTGCGAAAACTAAGTAGCTTTAAGAAGAGAGAAGGGGCATTTCTGAACAATAGCTTCATGGTTATGCTCCTGAGGGTGAACATGGATATTTGGCTGCACCAGACTCACAAGTTGATTCATTTAGTTGAAACAAAATGTTCAAGTTCAGCTTTCTAATCTCATTTCAAGCATTGATCCTATTAGCATTTCTAAGGCAAAGCTGCTGGGGAGTAGGGCTGGACCTCCACACCATGCCTGTGGCCCTGCTGGAAAGAACATAGGCATGGAGAGGGGTTTTGGCACCGACCCATTTTGTTTTTACTTGAGAGCTTTGGCCAGCCCACTTCCATCTCTGTGGGAGACCATATATCAGTGTTGGTCATCCTTTTCTCCCACGTGCCCGGCACTAGCAATCAATGGCATATCAGCTGGGAGCAAAAAGCAGACACAACCTGTTAACTTTGCTGACCCGCCAGCAAAGTGCACAGTATGAGCCCAGCATGCAGGAATGGGAGCCTGCTGGGTGGCTGCACAGGAAAGCTGTCCTGAATAACCAACCCCATCCCTCTTGGGATGGATCCTCTCTTTTTCTAGGAGGATGCTGAAGGTTGGCAAGGCATGCCAGCAGCATGGGCAAAGCACTGATTTCTTCCCATCCATTTTCTAAAAGAGCAGAGGAAACAGTGATTGGCGAGGGCATGGTCAAAAGGCAATTTGACATAATTTGTTGGAAACTCCATGAACCTTATTACATGGGAAAATGGGTGAAGAAATGGAAGACTAGTGATCCATAACATTAGGTCCTGGTGCTACCACTGTCCCCACATATATGCAGGGTGGTTTCCCTTGAGCCTTTTGGTTATTTTGTCCAGATAAAAGGGTTGGAAGTTATCTCCCATCCAAACATAATACTTAGGAATCATGGGGAACAGGGGAAGACCTGGGTACCTCAGTTGTTAACATCAGAACCAAATTATGCCCTACTAATAAAACAAAGTGTGTACTGTAAGCAGAAGAAATAATGTATAGTTTCCAACAAGCATCTGAGGCTGAAACCCAAGTCTAGGCATAAAGGTGAGCAGAATTTAATTTAATATCCATTAAACAACATACACATGCAGCACCCAGTGCAGGTGCAGAGAAATTGTCTTGGATGACTGGTGTACAGCACTGCTCATCCTTCTCTGCTCCTAACTGACCTGACAGGAGCCTGGCAGCACCTTCCCACCCCAGGAGAGTTTGTAATCTGGTGATTATGGGGACATTTGGGAGGTGCAGGTTGAAATTTCCATGGCAAAGGGAGCTATATCACAGTCTCATTAAGACTGTTGTATAAAAGGAGCACCCATCTCCATTTGTTTTCCCTCTGGCTGTGCTTCAAAAGAAAACATACCTAAGGACTCTTGAGCTGAAAAGAGTCCAGTATCCTGGAAGTAGGGCTAGGATTTGGGATGCTGGCCATCCTGTCCAAACTGAACCCCTGGGGACTCAGGCCAAATGATACAGAGCTTCTGCACCATGATTCAGATGTCACCTGTCTGACCCTCTCAGGGCACTCCCAGGGATTTTTGATACCTTAAAGCTTACAGTGCAGCTGAGCAGGAGGATTGCAGGGCTGCAATTTTAGACTGCAGTATCTTAATCCCATTTCAAGCACTTAAATGCTTTTGGTAGAGATACTAATATGACAGAGGAGAAAAGAGAGAAGAAAGCTGCTAGACAAGTACTTGAATACAGATCCCAGGAGAGAGAGAGTGTTCATTTCTCTTTTGCTTCATTAGATGTGCACTAGGTACTGGTTTTATTATGTAGTTACCTATTAAAAAAATGTCACACTGTTCGGCAACAGCACTAATTACCAGCATAACCACATGACCACTCTGGTCTAATGATAGTCCTAAGTCCATGTTATCTTTTAATAGCTAAGCTGATTAAACTAGCACAGAGGAAAAACAAGTTAGAGAAATTACCTTCATGGTACTTCTCCTAGGGAAATTAAGGTGCTTTTCACGCGTGCAAAGTGCATATATTGTGTCATTTCCCAACCAGCCATGATACAGCTGCCTAGTAACTACTCAGTTTCTGTGAAATGGTAGAAGGGGACCGAAAGAGGTGATAGAAACAGGCTGGATTACCCAGGCAAACTTGTGAACAGTCATCTAATCAGGTGCATGTCATAAGAAGCAGTTGCAGGTTATTTTTGCTTTAAGCTTTTCTTTTCTCTTTTCTTTCTTCCCCTTCAACTCCACCATGAAAAAGGGTGTATCATTCCCCCAAACTGTTCAAGATGAAAACTTGTACATAGTTTAAGTACTGTAACCTTGAAATATAGAGCCAAACTCTGGTTTTAACCTATTGTTCCATTGGGTAGGAAGCAACAAAGGAAGATGTTTTCCTGTCTCTATGCCGGGAAGGACCACTATGATCAGCTGACCCATCTTTTGAGAACTACAATGACTAAATGAGCAAAGAAAAAACAAGGTGGAAAAATAACCTTTGCAGTACTGCAAGGAAAATTAAGATGCTTTCTTTATCTCAGCCCCATTCTCTTTGTATCTGTCCTGACCTACTGCCCTCATGGTGTGGAACATGTATGCAAAGATGAGGAGTGCCTGTCAAAGGGATTAGGCTCCTAAAAAGTCAGAGTGAGTGCAATTACCTCTGCAGGTAGTTCCCATCTCTAAGATAGGAAATGCCTTGCAGAGACCTCATGACCCACTTGACAATGCTTTTTAAGCCTTTTAAAATTAGGAACGTGACATAGGCACACTAAGGATGCCATATCCAGGCTGAACAGAGCTTGAACTAACCTTAGGGCGGGTCAAGACAGATGCCAGAATACAAGGGTAGTTCTTCAGCCCCTGCTTGAGAAGAAATATCTTCAAACTCAATTGATCTCACCAAGGACTTGACTGTAGCAAATGTGTAACACTTCCTGAGTCCCCCTCCAAGTCTGGATTTTAGATAGCTGATTTAATTCATAGTGTTTGAGGATTTAATCTGACAGCTTCTTTCCAAAAAGTTATTTCACTGCTGGTGTGAAAAAAATAGGACATCAATGAATAAGAGTTTTTAAACTGTGCTTAGAACGTCCTGCACCAGAGAGCTCTGAAGAGTGCCTGGTAAGTGTGATACCCCAAACAGATAAACTCCCCACCCATATGTTTTCTGCAGCATTTAAAGTATTTCAGAAGTCTCTCATTAAGGCATTTAAAAATCTATAAAAGTTCAGAAATATTCTGTTTTCTGAACAAATTTTACACAATATTGAGTCCATTGTTTTTACTACCTGAAAGATCTTTTGTGTTAGTGTGACTCCAATAGCTTTTATCCTTTGGGGATAATGTGATGTCAGGAATGATCATTATGTGCTAGGGCTGATTTTATGTCCATCAGAATTTTTTTCTTTTTTTTTTCCTTTTTAAAATAAATTAGAGAATATAAATACTGAATGACTCTACCCTGACCTGACTGGAGAAACCCACCTAATTTCCTGTATCTCATCTCCTTCTCATCCCATCTGTCCTGACCTTCTTGCCCTCACAGCATGTGATTAGGTTCCTGAAAAGTGTAGGTGATTGCAATTAACTGTTCCTGTAATTTTAACGTCTGAGGAAGGGAGTGCCTTGCAGAGACCACCTGACCTGCTTCAGTCATGCTGTGGAAACTTTTCATGCTAAGAGAGACACAGGGACACTGAGGACCACAAGCTCAGAAGTATTTGCAAGTGTCTGTCTTACAAGGACTCACAAAGGCATCAATCAGAGTTAGTACTTAGCCTTGAGGGTCTAGGCCTAAATAATGTGCATAAGGCTGCTAAGAAAAACCTGGAACATCTGTCCAAACCTTGCACATGGATAATAAAATAAATTGAATGAAAAACACCCAATAAAAGCAGAATTTTTCTCTTTTTCATTAGTCCCTCCTCTTATGCGATTGTATATATGTTTATGTGGGTAAAAATATATTTTTTAAATTAGTCTAAATTAGTAGCTCTGTATGGTATGTTAGAAGTGCTGTGTGTGTACTTGGAGGATTTCTGTCAGGCTTCTTTCATTCCTTGCTGTTTTTGTTTGTTTGTGCATTGATGTAGTGTCGATTTTCAATCACTCCC
>NW_005054312.1:8075595-8097389 GCF_000277835.1 Geospiza fortis
CCCCGCCCCCGAGGCAGAAATAGGTGACCTACTTTTCAGCCCTGGACATCTGCTAATGTAGCCGTCCCTCCCTCTGTCCTTTAACCCCTTCTTCCCTCCCTCCCTCTCTGCAGAGCATATGGTCCCTCCCAGGGACCTGTGGCTGTCCTGCAGACTCCTTTAGGACCGTGGGGACCGCTCTGCAGCAACAGGCAGACAATCGAGGAGGCAGTGCTGGGGCAGGACTGCATCCACAACATCAAAGAAGGCTGCAGTTCTGCCTCTGTGCTACAGAAAGTCGACAGCATCCCAAAAGCATCCAGGCCCAGGTACCAACTGAAAAGTCCCTGGACACTGCACCTCCTTCTCACAGCCACCCAACCACTCCAGGGCTGACCAAAAGTTAAGGCATGTCATGGTGTCTCCATTGGGAATTTCCCCTTTCACAGAAGCAGCGGTTCCTCCCAGGGGCCTCCTCTGTTATCACTGCTCTTATGAAGCAGATATTGGGTGTTGCCCTGTAATCTGCTTCCACAGCAGTTTTGCTGTCCTGGCTAGACCCTTCCTTGCCCTGTGTTAGAAACTTTCAGCTGGAGGCAGCAGGGGTGTTTGCTTGCACAGTGGCTTTTTTAGGCAGTGCCATTTGCATGCTTTGGCTCTGGATGGAAGGCAGTAATCTGCAAGGTTGTCCAGGCTCTGGCCTTGCTGGCCCACAGCATTTGCAGATTTGCAGATCTATAGTGACAAAGGACATGGAAAAGGCTGTGCTACTTAATGCCTTCTTTGCCTCAGTCTTTAATAACAAGATCAGTGTTCTCCAGGTACCAAGCCCTCTGAGCTGGAAGGCAGAGATAGGGAGCAGAATGAAGCCCTCATAATTCAGAACAGGTCAGTGACCTGCTGCACATCTAGACATACACAAGGCTATGGGCCCTGATAGGATCCACCCAAGGGCACTGAGGGAGCTGCTGGAAGAGTTTGCCAAGCCACTTCCAACCATTTGTCAGCTGTCCTGGTGAACCAGGGGGCTCCCAGCTGACTGCAGTCAGCAACTGGAATGCCCATCTAGAGAAGGGCTGGAAGGAGGATTTGGGGAGCTACATGAGCCAGCAGTGCCCAGGTGGCCAAGAAGGCCAATGGCATCCTTGGCCATCAGAAATAGTGTGGTTAGCAGGACTAGGGAAAAGATCTGTACTTGACACTGGTGTGGTCACACTTTGAATCCTGAGTTCAGTTTTGGCCCCTCACTGCAAGAAAGACATTGAGACACTGGAGTGAGTCCAGAGAAGGGCCAAATAGCTGGAGAAGGGTCTGGAACATGTGTCTTCTGAGGAGCAGCTGAAGGGGATGGGGATGATCAGCCTGGACAAAGGAGGCTCAGGAGGATCTTATCAGTCTAGAGAGGTTGTCACAAGGTGGGAGTTGATGTCTTCTCCCAAGTAACAAGGACAAGAGGAAACTGCTTCAAGTTGCAACAGGGAAGGTTTAGACTGAATATTGGGAAAAATGTCTTCACTGAAAGAGTTGTCAGGCACTGGAACAAGCTGCCCAGGCAAGGGCTGGAATCACCATCCCTGAAGAGGTCAGAAGCCATGTGGATGCAGCAGTTTGGGATAAGGTTTACTGGTGAACACAGTAGTTCAATGCTAATGGTTAAAGTCTATTACTTGTAGATCATTTCCAACCTTAATGATTCTATGATTCTAAGAGTGCAGGGTTGCCAGGTGATTTTTGTACGGTGGCCAAGATCAGACTCTAACCTCTGCCACCCAGGACTTTTGACTGGTTTTGCAATGCAAATACATTTCCAGTTTGGTTAGTTTATGCACTGGCTTTATTGACTATACATGTCTCCCTTCTGACAAACAGCAGGTGGCATGTTTTGATCATGAATATAAGTGCTCTGTCAGACTCTGGCAGGGCAGGCAAAGATGAACAGTGATTGGGGGAAAAAATAATGCAGTGGAGATGCCCTTTCACTAATTTTTTCATCTTAATTTCAAGCTGTCACAAAACAGATCCATTCTCCTGGGGCAGTCCTACCTCTTCTTGCTAGTGGTGGTCCTACAGGAGAGGAAGTGTAGTGCTTCCCCTTGCAGCAGCCCAGATGAAGGTGCTCAGGCACCTCAGCCTGTGGCAGGGACTGAGAATATAATATGCCCATGCTGACACACTGCTGCTGCATTTTAGACATTTGGTGAAGTTCAGTGCTGCAAGCCCACACAATGTACAGAAGGAATTCACAGCAGGGGCCAGGAGTAGACACTGAGTTCTAACTACTCACATGTTCTCATTTAGGCCATCAGCTGCTGCAATCCCATATGCCTCACGTACAGGGTGTGAGTCCACAGACATTTCAAACTTCTGATCTCCCATGCAAGGAGGAGGAAGTCTTCAGGTATTTCATCAACTACAGAGAGAAAGGCTACCCAAAGTAAATCTCTGCCCTCTGGACAGGAAAAGCAAAGCAGTTCTAGAAGTTTGATCTCATTCTTGTTGAATTAAACCCTGGACTCCTGCAACTGATAAATAGCACAGTTTGGAGCAGGCTTTGCTTGGGCACATTATTTGCAGGCACCCAGCCCTGAGTCTGGCTCTTTCCAGCTCTGCCAGCCACTGCAGCAGCCTTGGGACCCTAGAGAATCGTACTTGTGTCCCTGAGGTTTGATCTGCCCCATGAACAAAGGCTTCACAAAGGACAGGAGGCTCAGCACAGCCATTTAAGCCTGTGGCATGGAGCAAAACTCAAAGAAGGAACAGTACAGAAGTGATGAACAGGGGAATAAATGTACATTTTCTACATGGGAATCTGGCTTGGCATATATACAGGGGTTGATTTCAATTCAACAGAGTCAAGGATAGTTAATTCCTCAGGGTTCCCAAGCACTCATATCTAAGCATATGTAGAAATGATAAATATCTATCTAGAAAGATATAATACACATAGCAATTTTATATACATAACCTCCAAAGAGGGACAGTACAGAAGTGAGGGACAGGGAAGAAAATGTGTGTATGTATGTGTATAGACAAAACTATTTTCAACAACACCAAAAGGATCAGTAGTCAGAACATAACAGCAAGCAGAGATGCATCATTGCTGGGTGTCTTTCCTTTCAGAAGTAAACAGCAAAACACTGGCTCTTCCAGCCTAAAGGACCAGGATGTCTGCACAGGTTGGGCACTGGCATATTTTTTATTAGAAACAAGTTATTTCTTTTTCTCTCCCAAACTTGCTCTAAACCAGGACAAAGACAAACAAAACAGTCTACATGAGAGAAATTATTTCCACCTACTGTCAAACAACACTCAGTCAGCAAACAGAAGTAGCTCCAAGTGTCTGCACTTACCCACGGTAGGCAAGAAGAAAAGAGAAAATGACAGATATGCTGATGATTCGCTTTACTGCTCTGCTTTTTCCTGGTGATGCTAAATCCTCCCTGTGGCCTTGACAAATGCAGCTGTCTCTGCAAACAAGTACTATAAGGACATTGTTTTCTTTTTTTTCTCCCCCAAAAGGGAAGCTCTGGAGCTGTGTTAACTTGGGGAAATGAAGTTTGGTGAGCAACTCTTCAGAGCAGATGACTGTGCCACCTTGTGGCTTTGCTCAGTACTAAGCTCTGAAGTATTAACGTATATTTTGAAATTGATGTCTCCCAATAAATGTCAGATGTGACCAGGAGGATTAGGGCAGTGATTGTCCCCCTGTATTGGGCACTGGGGGGGCTGCATATAATTTGTCAGGTTCTAAAAACCAGAAGTGGTTGACACAAAAATGTGAGGGTAGAACATGCCACTCTAATTAAAATAAATAAATAAATAAATTTGAGAACATTAATCCACCTTCAAAATACACTGTAATTTAAAGTGTTTTAAACAACCTCAAATGACACAGAACACATGAAAGAAGTGAAAATTCCTTTAAAAATCACTGTCATTTATTTTTCTTTAGCCCGAGAAAAAAATAACCTTTTAGCAAAATTGGAAGAAAAGACACTGTTCCTTTGACATCTGCCCTGACCCTTTTTTTTTTTTTTGTGAGCAAGCTGAAAAGCCATCCTGTGCTTCTTCAGGTATATTTCTTCCCCAACCTTAATGCACTCATGGCAATGAAATCCAATCCTCTGTTGTAAGGCTGAGAAGATTTTGTCCCTACACCTGCTACTGTCTTTACAAGGGCTAACCTTTGAGAAGTACTTCTGGAACAAGACTGAAGATGGGATTCTAAATATTTTCTTGTTGGCTGCATCTCTAGAAATCCAGCAGGATCTGAAACAAACTAGACTCTTCAAGTGCTCAATTCACAAAACCTACCCCCCATTCTAGATGGAAACAAGATACCAACTTGTAAAATGAGACAAAACACAGGATCTCTCACAAGGCCTAATTTAAGACAGGATGCACATATTCCTCAATCTCATTCATCACCAATTCCTGATTTTTCAGCTCTGGTCCTCCAAGCAAGTTTACAAGACAAGTTGGTTCCCATTCAGCTTTCAATTGAAGTGTGCTGCTTCATCCTGTACAGATACAGCCGTCAGCTTTCTACATTTTAGATTCTTAAACTTGGAACTTCCCGGTTTAATTCTTCCTGAGTTTGTTCACACACAGCATTCATCCCCCAGGTAACATCGTTCCCCAGGAACCAGGTGTAACAAACAGGCCTTCTGACCACTTGCTTACCTTGCCTCTGACTTTAAACTTCAGTGTTTCATGGATAGAGCAGCCAAAACTCCAGAGGAGAGGGGTAAGAATGAGGACTAAAATCCATTAAATACTCACATACCTGTCAGGATTCCTTATTAACCTTCCTGTAAGGGCTAAGCTTAATATTCATGTTGAGAAATGTAAAACACCTGGGCTTCAGTTTATTGCTGGCTCCTGTAGCATATCAGGCATTAACAAGAAAGAATGGGAACTGAATGGGAAGGGAGCCTTCTTTTCTTTTTCCCTCACTTCTGAGAAGAAAGGTTTCTTTTCCAGTTGGGGAAAAGTGTGGCAGGCAGAGGGAAACCTTCCACCATCATTGGCGAGCATTGTGCATATAAATCACCCCCTCTTTGTCCACGTTTTTACACTTTTTGTTATACTATTGTTGCTATCTTTGTGGGGGCACTGAATTGGAGAGTACCATTCCTAAACCAGGACAGCACCTCAGCTCATGAGCTTCCCCCTACCTGAGCATTTCTGTCTAGTATGGACCCAGGGAATCCAACTACTGAACACTTGCCACTCTGTTGTTCCCAGCGCCTGGGCTTTTGGTACAACCGCCTACAACAGGAAAGAGAAGCTAAGGATATCAACCCTTCCAATGCTGCAGGCATTGGAATTGACAAACCTTTGAAGCCTGATGCTCAAATTCTGTTCTCATTTTTAGTGACTGCCTATGTACAATGACTACAGTAAAATGAGCATAAGCACTATATCTGTATCCTTACAACCTAGAAGGAATTCAGATAGCTGTGAGAGAAATTGCCTAAGAATTAAGTCCTAATTAAACCTGTAACAATAGCCTGGTAAGCCAAATTAAAATACAATGGAAAGCATTGTCCCTGTTCTCATGAGTCTTATACCCTTCTAGGCCATGCAAAGTTCAGTAACAAACACTGCTCCCCAAGTAATAGATTGTCAAATCTGTTGCTAGCCCTTAAATCAGATTTATTGCCCAAGTAGCTTTGCCTTTGGGAAACTGTAACAGAAGGCATTAACCCCAATTAGGGCAAGGCCAGATCCTGTCTTTGCAGGCTGTCCAGAATATATGTAAACTGTTGACATTTTTCTATTCTAAAAGCCACTCCAGCTTCAAGCCTATTTACTATTCATGTTAATTACAGACAAGAGACTAGTCTCTAATTGCATGAGGAAATTCAAGACCTTGCCATACCTCTTCCAGCTGTTGTGTTCTGTGAAGAATCCATCAAAACCCACAGTGGGCAGACCCAAGCAAATTGCTTGTCCTAATCTTCACTGTAGCTGTGATCTTAGCCAGCTGATCTGGCAATACCTCTTGCAGTTACAATCCTCCCTTCATTTCTTCAATATACTCAGAGTCCAGCAATTAGCCTGGCTCATAAAGCCTCCATTTCTCAGATGCTACCTTAGTCTCCAGTCTTAATTATAGACAGGTTCCTGTTTGTGATGCCTAAAACCACAACAGCATTGGCTCCTGTGCACATTCTTTCTCTCTGTGCTTTCTGAGCAGATTCCAGCAACCACCTGCCCTCCTCAGTGGAAGGCTGTGTGCAGCTCTGTGCTGTCAGCAGGGATGTGGGCAGCCTGCTGCAGTGCTGCTCCTGCAGAAAGCACACAGCATGCACTGCCTTCCTTCTGCAGTGCTGCTCCTGCAGACACCACACAGTGTGCACTGCCTTCCCTCCACCGGGCTCTCCACAGCACCCCCATGGCCTCAATGCTGCCCCACCGTTCCCGAGCCATTCACCCAAAGGACGACCTGCATTAAACCTCTCAGAGCACAGGTGGCTGAAAAGCAACCATATCTGTTCTAAAAAGCATTGGTTTCACACAAACTCCTCCCCATAACTCTACATGGGTTTTTGGCAGTGTGTGGGCACAGCTGGCTCACTGTGTTGGGTCTGCCTGGCACAGAGCTCATGTTCCCAGGTCAGCTCTCATGGTGCTGTGCTTTGCATTGTTGGTAATACCCTGGTGTTTTGGCCGCTCCTGAGCAGTGCTCCCACAGCACCAGTGCTGTCTGTCCACAGTAACCCCTCACCAGTAGCTTGGGGGGTGGCCAGGATCTTGGGAGGGGACATCCCCCACACTGACCAAAGGGATTTATTCCGTGTGATACAATGTCAGCTCAGCAATAAAAGCTTGGAGAGAGGAGGAGAAAGGAAGGGCGTTAATTACTTTTGTTTTTTGTCTTTTGGAGCAACCACCATGTTTGAGGCTGGCATAAAGCATGGAAGGAGATCCATGGAGCTGAATAGGTCAGGACCAGGCTGTTCTTGAGCACAGCTGTGAGCCACCCATGCTGTGGCAGAATGCATTTCAACCACTTTAGCCACTTCCTAGCACATCCAGACACAGTTATTCAGTTCAGTCCTCAGTGATGCTGCACAAATCAGCCAAACTCTTTGCTCTGCCCCACCACAGACAGTAACAGCTGGGGCAATTTTGTAAAAGATCAGGTGGATTTGGAATTAGGCCGTCTCCCCTGTGACCATAGGTATAGCCCTGGGATTGTATTCAGGTTCCGTTCAGACAAATGATGTATCAGAACTTTATTTCTCAATTACAACATTAAGAAATCTGTAAGCTGTGGGAGTGTAAAGTGGGAGTATAAGCTCACCATCCAGAGAGGTGAGCAAGCTTTTCTGGAGGAGAAAGAAAATACTGTGTCCTCTGGTTTCAAGAAACATTTGGGATTAAGGCACTGGAGGAGTTGGAATGGTAGGTATGCTGTGCAGAAATCTGTATTATTGTGTGTATCAGACACCTCCCTGCAACCAGCCAGTGTCAAACAGAGTCCACTCCAAGAGGACCTTGTGCATCTTACAGGACTGAAAGCCTGACTACAGCCAGGAGTTCCAGAAAGAGTGGGGCTGTTCTGCTTCATGCCATATGAAACCCTAAAAATCTTTCTGTACTTCAGGGTAATTTGGTCCAACTTTTCTGACACAATAGGATGATGGAAAGCCTGTTCTAGGCGGAGCAGAGGACCAGAAGTTCAGGTTTGTCATTTTCCTTCAAGCTACAAATCCATCCAAATCAGTGATGGTACAAATCACTAGGTGTAGGCTGTCATCATATGGCTGCTCCAGGGTCCATTTATATTAAGCATTATTAGCACTGTGATTTGGGGAAAACTCTTTTTACATTTTCTGGTTCAGTACAATGCAAAACCTGGAAGAACTTTGTAGGAAACATGCAGGTGTATGCTCTGAATGTTTATGCTCTGTTTTTTCTCTAGCCTGGAAAAATCAGAAGAAGCAGAACTGGACTTCAACATGACTGCTGATGACTGCTCAGGAACACTTCAATCTGAGTCCAATCTAAGCATGCAGGGGAAGGGGTATCTCCACTAAAAATAATTTTGATTTCTAGGTTAAATCTTACAAATCTGAGACCATCAATATCGACTGCACAAATCAAGACAAAACTAGACTCAATAGAACTAGTTTTCAAGTATGTTCACAATAAAAAAAAAGAAGTCATTATTTAAAAAGTTTACTTTAACATCCTGTAGCATCTGTTTAAAAGAGATCATACAATTAAAAAAGAACCACAGATCACATCTGGCCTAATCAGAACAATTGAGATTGTTCCTATATAGTGTAACAATTTTTGTAAGGTCATGATGCTGACAAACTTGTGGTAAGTTCTGTAGCTAACAACTCTAATTCTAAAGGTGATTTGCTTTCCAGCTCTCACTGTTGCACATTTTAAAATTAAAACCAAGGAGACAGCACTGTCCTTATCTTAAATACTCTCTAAAACAGTTGTGATACTGGCTGGTTGTCTCTACTGTAGGTGATGAAACAGCTTTGCTCATAAAATGGCTGCTAAGCATTTCTTTTTAAAGCATTTATTATAAAACAAAATCCACATAATCTATAGTACAAAAGCAGAGTCTGTTATCTGTACAAATATTTATACAAAATACCAGTTCCTTCAAACAAGCCTTTGGTTTTGTTAACATAAAGAAACATTGCAGTTTCATGACCAGAAAATTGTTAACGTACAATGGTCTGAAGTGATGACAGCCTCAAAGATTTTTTCACAACAGTATTACCAAGTCATTTGTGTGTTAGAAGGCTATGCTTGGAAAAATAATTGATAAAGACTTTCCATAACACAATAAAGATTTTATGGCGCCCGTGAAAATTGTGACATGCTGAAAACAGCATTAATTTAATCCCCAAACATGTAAATATCAGTTACTGGCATTTTTTTTTAAATGCTATGTATTTTTGACAGGTATTGGGATGTTGAAATAGATATGAATATATAAATCAAAGTTAACTTGAAAGAATGCATTTGAGAGAAACTCCAATATATTACAAATTCAAAACATGCATGCTCTAAAAAAACCTCCAAAATTGTAAGCTTTCAGTTAGTCCCACAACTTGTGACTGTATGTATTTTAACTGAAGAGAACCCTAACAATACAAAGCTTTGTTAAAACCAGCGGAATACAATCTACATTTCCCCCCGTTTATATGTTAATCTGTTTAAAATACATAAGGCACTGAAGTATTGGGTTTGGTTGTCTTTTGAGGTAAGAAATGCTACAAAATGATACACATATAAAGCTGTAATTATTAGGCTGTTTGCAGAATACACAATTTAATATAAATATAAAAAGATTGCGTGTGGGTTATATAAAAATTCTTGGTACTCTTTGTATATTCCTGTACATTTACAATAGCAGCAATTGCAATACAAGTAGGTGAGTAGGAAAGCGGTCTGGGTTAGAGTTGTGTTTATGATACCCCCCGAATTTCCACAGCTGTCCTCCCACTTTCAACACTTGGTTTTACCTCCACAGGCTGATGAATTCCATGTACAACTATTTACAGGCTGTAGGATCTCTGTACAAACCAAACGGGAATGTGGCTCCCTTTGTCAAGGAGCCAGCCCAGGAATGCTGTCACCAGAGCGGCCCCATTCTTATTTACAGAAAGGTGCATCAGTGGGAGCACTCGCTTTTCAGAGGTGTCAATGGCGCTGAATTAGTCTGTCACCGGAGCTGTCAAACTTGCTTTTCTCCTCTGACAAGTCCTTCTAGGCACATTCTCTGCATGTATTTTGTCGATATAAACCGACCCGTTTAGGAACTGTCATTGTGATCTTCTATCCACCGGGATTCTGTGTTGGCTGTGAGGACCCAGCCCTGGCTCCAGAGGTGGGCTGCACAAGGGCTGTGGTTCATGCTGGGAACAGCCAGGATGTTGCAGCTTGTCACAGGTGGTTGGGAGCACTGTCAGCATGTCAGGACATGGCACTTTGAAGGATTTTGTTGTGGAATGCAGAAGACATATCAGACTGGTTTCCATCATTCCTATCAGCAGGCTTAACACTGACTTAAAATAAATTTTTCCTTTTGTTTTTTCTCTTACAGGGAGTATGATTTTATGTGAAAAAGCCCACAGCATAGCTGGCCAACCTCAAAATAAACAAATGAAAGAAAACCACCCTTTAGAAAATCTAGAGTAAGTTCTCAGGAAGGAGAGGCAGAAGACCTATTTGAATTGAAAACATCTATGCCTATTAAATATTTATTTTCATGTGTAGTAAATACCTTAAGCTGTTTAGCTAAACTTACAACTTCTGTAGAAATGGATTTTTATATACAGTGATGAACAGAAAGTGTTGCAGTACCTAAGGGAACAGCAGCAGAAACAGCAGACCCCTCTCTGAGTGTAGGATTCAGCCTTCCATGAATCTCGTATAGACAAGGCAAACTTACAAGCAGGACTCTACTTATAATTCATAATTGAGTCACAACACACAACAACCACCAAATGACTGAGCTGGAAACAGTTATCTTTGACTGTGGCTTGTCTAAGGCTCTCTCCTAGCATGGACCTTTATAAAATGTCCTTCAGCACTGTAACAGCAAATATGCTGCTTCCAGTTCAGGGCTCTGTGCCAGGCATGGTATTAATTATTGGGAACATGCTTGCCTTCTGTTTTCATTTCCCAACATTAATGGATAGAATTTGTAGTACAATTGTAAGCACAGTTACTCATTTGGACTGACTCAACATAAACGCCAACAAAATGACAGAAGAGATCTGCTTCCAAAAATGCTTGAGGCCAACAGGACACACAACTTTTGTGATGTTTAACTGAGCACATTTGTCAAGTAGCACAACATGCTGGAGAGGCTCTGAGGAAGGGCAGCACAAGAGCCCTCCCCAGCAAAGGGACCTGACCCTGCAGGCCATCAAGGAGTGACATCAGCCCACAGTTACCAGCTCTTACTTGAGTGCTCCTGCTTCCAAATCCTTTTCCACTGCTGTGCACACA
The DNA here is from genome assembly GCF_000277835.1 of Geospiza fortis. Lineage (NCBI taxonomy): Eukaryota > Metazoa > Chordata > Aves > Passeriformes > Thraupidae > Geospiza > Geospiza fortis. The sequence continues at coordinate 8,086,570 of NW_005054312.1, forward strand.
GCATCGGAATGTCAAAAGCCCCAGAATCCAAAGGCACCAGTTGGCATAAAAATGGAGAGGACATCATGAGCCCTGGACCTTGCACATGATGTTCTAGATACCAGATGGAAAACAGATCTAGGGTAAACAAGCCTGGAGATTTCCAGAAAGCCCATCCTAAGTCTGTAAAACCTAGGGAATTCCTTGAAGGAACAGGGAATTTTGCTGTTACTTTGAAAAGAATCAGAACTTTTAGGGAGTGCCTGTACCTTTGCAAACCACAGAAATAAACGCTTATTACTGAAAATCAATTCAATTTTACCAAAAGAATTTTGTTTCCACTCGTTTCTGCCTTCCTCTTTAAAATATGCTGATAATGGCATAATCTCATTTTTAGACACAGAGCATTTTGTACTATAACACTATCCTGAAGAAATTATTATTTGTCATACATACAGATTTAGCTTAATCTTAGCCTAAGTGCCGTCTAGTGATCTGTCCAGACAGAAGAAACCCGAGTAAGAAATCTAAGTAAGGCAGCTGGGATAGTACTCATGAAGTTTCCTCAGACTCATCCAGAACAAATTCACTACCTCTACTTATTAAAATTTAAAGGTGCAGTGGCTATAGACCAGTATAGCTCAAGTCAAGCTATAATTTCAAAAACTGTTCCTTGAAGTGAAGGAATCTTTGACTGTCAAAGATGATTAGTTGTCCATTCACCTTACAGCCTCACACTGCTGCTGCACCTGCCCTGCAGACGGGACAAATTCTACAGGAGGGAGGACCCAAGTGGCTGCTTTCAAGGCAGCACTGCAGGACAGGTAAGCTGCTTTCTGCTGGGCCATCTGTCCTTTACATCTAACACAGAATCAGCCATATCATCTGCCCATTACTGCCTGCTCTCCAGACACCATTCCTTCTTACACCCTGAGTTGTTTCTAGTGCCAACATGCAGTCACAATGGGCTAGGAAAGTAGTGGTTGAAAACACTGATTCAAGTACTCACAAGCTCACACAGGTAGCTGAATCATATGTACCCCTCTGCAGGTTCCTAGGGTAGAACTCTTAAAATACTTCAGTCAGCTTTCTCACAGAAAACTTCTGAGTTATTAAAACCATGCTTAAGCCTCACCAAAAGGCAACTTTCCCCCACACATTTCCTATTCATCCCTGAACTGCCAGAATTTCTCATATGCAGTCTCTAATCTCCTGCAAGTCCTCCTCTCATCCTTATCTAGAAGAAAATAGCACCTATTTTCTATGTTTTAGCCTGAAAGTTCACAGGGTGGAAACCACTAAGAACACAGTGGGGATATTCTGGAAAGAAGTAGTTCCTGTTGCTCAGATTTTCTTCCTGGTTTTTTCTAACACCTGGAGTGCAGTACTCCTTTTAAAGTATATAGTCCACAGCAATCAAAAATAATATTTAGTATTTAAATGTTAAGATGCTAAATTTGTATACAATTTTTTTAAAGGCTTTTAGTGTCAGTAATATGGAGCAGTGTATTGATTTTCATCACCAAAATTCAAGTGCCTCAGAGAAGGCAATTCCTCAGCAAATATCAACAGCAAGAGGCTATGAATGTTCAACTGAAATAAAAATGTATGCTTAATTCACCCAATCCAGCAAATGCTTCCTTCCTTCTTAAGACCTAAGCTCCAAAAGAATGTGACTCTAGATAGTTCAGCTCTGAGTAAAAATGCTAATTTTCTTGGACTCAGTTCCAATGTTTCTAATAGGATACAAATCTTCAGATGAAATGATTAGGATTCTTATAGCTCTTAAAAAAGATCAGTGGTTTAACGAAAAAAAAAAGTAATTCTGCATCCATTCCTGTGTAATCACAGGAATAGAGGAAAATTAATGTGGTATATCTCTAAGCTAGAACTATGACATGAAACAACTAATGAATTCATTATAAATAGTGAGTAGTTATCAGACAGAAAATCATGTATGATATGAAATTGGACTACCAACTGCTGTAATGCAGAACAAATACTCTTTTATACAACTCATGTGGCACATAAAATATCCTGGGGATGTATATTCCTAATTTAGTTAGTTGAAACATGATCACATGAGAATTGCTTTCTTTCACCAAACCATCAGTTCAGAGATTGGCTAAATCATACAGAGTAACAAACTATGACCTTGCCCATCACAGCATAGTACAAAATTGCTAATGTTGATAGGGAATGAGGAAAGAACTCATTCTTCAACTCCATTTCTGTACTCTTCTCTATGAAAAATCATCCTCTTTGTGCTTAATCTCTCAAGTAAAAATTTAGACACAAAGGTAGTAAAAGCTACTTTAGGAGTTTTAGTTACACACCAGTGACAGCACAAATCCTATCCTTGAACTATGCAGACAGGAAGAACAGATCTGAACTAATAAATCTGAAAACACAAAGTGGATCAGAACACTGTGGTCCCAGCCCTTCCACAACCACAACAAAGACCTGGCTCCTGGAGTTGTAGGATTCCTCTGATGCGCTCTCAAAGAAATTGCTAAAAAGACCCAAAGCCAAGTACAATTTTAGTTCAAACAAGAAAAAATGTTCATTGTTGCCATCAATATTAAAGCTGTTGAAGGCCCAACACATCTGTTACTGAGCAGCTGCAGAAACAGGTGCAAGTTTGCACATTCAGGACTTCCCTCAGATGTCCCAAGCAGGCACTCACATTATCATCACCAGTGCTGAATTTATAAAGTGCCATACAATAACAAATCCCTTTTGCTACAGAGAAAGAGCAATTAAAGCAAAAATTTGTCTTCTGAATTTTAAAGGGACTGATTCTAGCTTCCCCATTCCCTAATTTTTTTTTTGTAGGAATGGGAACAACCACTTTGTTGATCTTGATGTCCTGAGGTTACAGCAGTTTGTACAAGTTAATCATTTTTATATCAACATGAATAGAAAAGAAGTATTTGTCTTTTATCCCTCTCCTGTTCTTTTTTCTACCTATTTGTAAATCTGGATCATGTGGCAAATTTTTATGAGATGGCTAAACTGATTTTTGATTTGAGCTATGCAGATACCATTTTTCTACAAGCACCAGTTGAAACCCAAACAATTTTCATCATTTGAACACAAGTGACCATTTTGGAGAATTAATATTAAGAGATGAAGCAATTCTCTGATCAAGTCAACACAGGTGAACACCTCAGAAACCTGGCACAGTGATTACAGCACTTTTGAGAAAAAATAAACTTGCACTGTGTTTTAAGAAGCAGCTGACCATTACAGCTTCTTCCCAGATAGTCACCAAAGCTTCACAAGGAAGGATGAAGGAGCTTGGTTGCATCACCGTTAAAATGGCGAGTCTGACCAAATCTGCAGTTTGTTGGGCATTCTCTTAGCTTAAATACCACTTCAAACTTGATCCTTGCTGTTACCCACAGGTCACTACAACTGCTTCTGCTACCGTTCACCCAGTCAGGCGGGGAACTGGTTGGGCCTAAACCAAGTTTTTTAGGACTGATCTTGTTTAGCCTGAATCAGTTACAGAATTGGCCATGTGCAGAGTGCCACTGCCATGAGGTAGGACGTGATGCCTGTGGGTGCTCTGCTGGGAAGCTTCAGCTCACTTGCAAATAGGAGCATCTAAGGGTTGTGATCTTGCACATTTTCTTCCAGTGGTGGGGCAGGGATGATACCAACAATTGTATTTAAATGGTTTTTTTTCTCAAGGAATAAGCCTGCATCTTTCTTTAAATGACCCCCTCCCACAAGCCACTTAGTTTTCTTGTCTCACATTAACAAAAAGAACTACACACACTTCTTGCATGTAAAAAGGTGACTTAAAAATGCAGAAAGTTTCAACATTCCCTCCCCAAATCCTTTGGAGACTGAGTCAGTTACATGACTTCAAAAAGGCAAATATGGCACAAAAGAATGGAAATTAAGTTAAAAAAATCAATTTTATAAATATTCTTCCTCTGTACAATTTTTCACAGCCCCACCCCTCCCACCCATTTTTATTCACATTTAGTTTTGTTTAATTCCCACCCAGATTTATTTTTAAATCATAAAATATATATTTTAAATCTGTTCATATTTTAAAATATTTACAGGAAAAGTTCCTTCTGTTGAGGTCATGAAGAGTCTGTACAAGGAGAGGGTGGAGGGGGGTAGAGGTGAAAATAGCTTCGTTCCGTGGCAGGAGATGGAGGGCAACTTTCTTCTGCCGACATGTACTGACTGCGAGGTGTGGGAGGAGGGGGGTAAGGGTCTGAGTCTGAATTTAAATCTATGTAGTATTTGTTGGCCTTCCATCGACTCGTGGTATAGTCACTGTCACAGACATCTGTGCTGCACGGGGTTGTGGGTGGAGCTATCCCTCGTATCAGGTATGGCCTGCAGGAAACCAAAAAAGAACAAAGCACACGCTTTAGTTGCAATCTGGGGAGAAAAGAAGGAAAAAATAAAGAGATTGAATAGCTCTGTATGTTCAGTGAAGATGCCTGCTCATTAATACTATGTGAGCCTTAATTCAGACTCTCAGAGAAATCCAACAAGAAATACCTGAACTTCTTGTTTTTCAATTGTTCTTCAATTTTGAGTGGCACAACTACCCTCAGCCAACAGCACATTCTTCCAGCCCCTAACCTACCAGAGGAGATCACAATGACCACTTAACCCAGTCACTAACAAATAGATTTACTCATGAAAGAATTTTAAGATAAGCTTAAGAGAATGTGCAGAAAATACCAACAGGGATGCTCAGGGACTGTTACATAGCAATGTAATGTACGTAATTTGAATGGTCATTTATTAAGAGAGGAAGAGATTTTTAAATGAAGTCTGAACAAGATCCAGAACTAAAGGCAGATAAACAGAAGATGTAGCAAACCTTTTTATCTGAACTGTACCTGTAAGATCTTGTGTTTGAAGGAATGTTTGAGGAATAAAACATCTCTGCATTGTATAAGGAGCGATCAGTAGCTGGGGAAGGTGGAGGGTTCAAAATCTAGAAACAACAGGAAAAAGACGTGTGAAATTTTGGTTAATTATACAGTTTTATTTAGATTGAAAACAGTATTGATGCCTTCACCCTGTCATTCATCCTTATTCTAGTTTGCTCTCCTAGCTGCTTGGATGTGTTAATGCATTTTTAAAGATCACAGATGTTCATTACAAGACTTTGGACTTGGGTACTGTGCACGCCTTCAAAGTTCTCAGTACAGGGAATTTTCTTCCTTGCCACATCTGTTATTATGCTGGAAGGCTGGAATAAAGCTGGAAATGAGATCCAGTTTGGCTGAATCCGAGTGCACTTCCTTGGACATAAGGACTGATACATCCTCAGCAGATGCTATTGGAAATAAAATATGTTCCACTCCCAGACCCTAAACATGTCCCCAGTCAATAGTAGGGTCAGGAAGCCAAGTTCCTCTACTATAACTAATAAAACCCCAGCCTTCCCTGAACACTTCATTTTCACTCTTGTTCTGTAAACATATCATTTTGGCAGAGTTCACAATGCAAAAAAGTCTATGAGCTAAAAAACATTTATAGCCTGTCTGTGTGTGCATATAGACAGCATACACACACATATGGCTCGGCTACATGTGCTTACACACTCATAGGTTACTGGTAGCCTTCATACAGGGAAAAAGTTTAGCAGGCTTCACAATTATTTAGGATTCTTCTACTATCAGGAAGCTGAACCTCTGACACAGCCATCAGGGCATTGGCCTAAACGTAAGAAGAGCACTTTATCTTTTCCAGTGTGGAAAATTACATCATTGCTGTTGATTGAGCCTTGCTACTGATGTGCACATCTTGTACACTGCCTGCCCTGGGCACTCAGCCAATTCTTGGCCTGCCCCATTGACCATCCTTCCTCTGCCTCTGCTCCTCTCCCACAAAAACACTCTAAAATCACTGAGTAGAGATCATTGTCTGGGTCTTCACTGTGCAGCATCCAGCAAAGTGATTCCTGGCCTTGGAGCTGAGCTCACTGTTACTTATACTGACAAGCCCTGCACCCAGATTCATGTGAAGGCAGACAACCTTTGCCAGCTGTGGGGAGTGATGAGTAACTACCCCAAGGCCATCTTTTAGAAATCTTCCTCCTTGGAGGAGCACTGCATGCCAATTGTGGGTTCATTCCTATTGACACCCTGAGCTGCATCAGTAGCACTTCATGTTGAGACTAAATACAGCAAACAGTGTCAGCCAGGATGCCTGTAGCCAGGTTCTCAGGTATGTAAACTGGCATAACTTCATTGACACTGATTCTTTCCCAGTCTCTATTCACTGGAGCACCTCTCAGCACCACCAAGATGTGTTAAACAAACCAAAAAAAGCCAAGAAAATGAAGGTGCTCAGATCTGTCCTTTCGATTGTTATCATAAAGCTGGGTAATTAGCTACCAGGCAGAACTCACCAAAACGTTTGGATTAAGCAGTACCTCAATGTAACAAAGCCCTTGCAATAGCTTCCTTCTAAGAACCCAGCATGCCTTTCATGAAGGAAATGCTGGTATCATCCCTGCAGGCCCTGGCTGACACAGCAAAGTGTGGAAAAAGAATTCCCAGCAACAGTCAGATTAACTTAGGCCAGAAGTCAAACGGGAGAGTTGATCTTTTGGCCGACACAGATCCCATAGAATCACACAGGCAGATCAGCTCTTGGCTTCTTTTCTCTTTCAAGCTTTACTTAAGTAAGTGTTTTTTCAGTTCATCCTTTTTAGCCATGGTACTGACACATCAATCAGGTTTAGCATGAAATTGTTCAGCACATTACAGAGACACTGGTGATGCATGAGACAAGCTAAATTGGGAGGGCTGCTGAGTTCCTGACTTATCTGCTTCTTGATGGTTTCACAGTGCAAGAAGCATGTACTCAGTTTTACCTTACCAACAGATAAGCTCACAAGCCTCTCTTTTCCATTTCTGCCCTTCTTAAAAGGAGAGAAAGTACCTTGTAACTGGCCAAAATGCCATCAATCAAAATGCCCACATAGAGCATAACAGCTTATGTGTAAACACAAATGCATGTAGACCCACACAGTGTGTGGGCTCCTGATTCAATACTACATAAAAATCCCCTCCACAGCTGGCAGATCAACTCTGGCAGCTTCTTGTGTGTGCCTAAAATCCAATGGATGTATTGCTCACAAGCATAATAGAAAAAACTCATGACAAAATATGCTGGCAAACAGGAACCTTTGTATGTCTTTCCTACATATTCAGAGAGGACTCTTTCCATTCAGAATATACATGTTGGAATTTGTGAAACTGTGATATGGGGATGAGAATTCTGTCACTTCTAACACTCAAAAGTCAGGTATGGAGCTAAATTACAGCTGAAAAAATGCAAAGTAACCTCTGCCTCACCCTGCTGTACCAGTATTTTCCCCCAGTGCATGCACTTGGTTTTCTGAATCAACAATCGACACTTGATCTAAACAGCAAGTCAAGCTTATTTCATACACTTTTGTATTCCAGTCCCCTTTCTTTTTGCTTGCCTTATTATTCCATGTGTGCCTGCAGCATTAGGCAATGCAAAATGTCATTGGGCCATGGCCACCAGAGTTAACAAAGGAGGTGGCATCTCCAAGGGAAAACCAGAAGTATCCAGGGACAAACCAGCTGAGTATCACTCTGATAACAAAACATTTTGGACATCACAGAGCACTGTACAATCCTGATGGACTACAATAAAGCCCTTTTGTGAAGCTCAGTGAGTGTCAAAATGGGCCTGCTTATCATAAACAGTAACACCCAAGAGTTGTTAACAGTTGTTAACATCTACTTAGTAAGCACAAAATTTCACCTTTTCTTTCTTCAGAAGCAGGAGATACCCAACCCACTGGTGTATTTCCCAGACATACCTGTGGATAGAAAGTGGCTTTAGTGCTGGATGAGCTGCTTGAAGATGCTCCAGTAACATGGTTTCTGTCATACAATGGGGCACCACTGCTTCCTCCCATGAGACTCATGGAGCTAATCATGGACTTTCCACAAGAGATGCCTGCATTGAAACAGAGAGGAAGACAAGGTTAGGTAAACCAGTGTTATCTGTCAATGCCAAACAGAAACCAAACCCCTACCTTTGCAAACCCATGCAATGATAATGGTTGTCACACCTTGGGAAGAGTGCTTTATGTAAAAATTTCAGGATTACAAGGAACAGACACTTTTTGTAAAGAAAACATTTCACCCTCACACCTACTGTCTCACTGCAGCACTGAACTCACAACCTACTATCACACTGCTGAGAAAGGAATCTTCAGAACAGCTGATCCAAACTGCTCACCCAAATTAAAGAAGAAATTTTCCAATTAAACAAACTTAGGCAGTTGCAAAAAAACCCCATTAGACAAGGCCCCCAAAAAAACCAAGTTTGAGACCTCCAAAGTTGCCATTTCCATTGCAAAAAATTCAATTGCAAGTAAATGAAAAACTGCAAAACTCAAATATTTTTGTTGAAAATAATCACAGTGAAAATTGAAAATCAGCAGAGACAAAAGGAAGGAAACCTGAGTTAGAGGAAAATGGAAGACATCATTCTCCAATCTGTTTTACTACAATATACTCTTAACTCAGACAATTAATTTTCAGCTTCTTCTTGTCAGACTATTCAGTGCTAATGTAAGAGTTAAGTCTGGGAAGTTTTCAGAAATTTTTTTTTCAAATGCAGGAAATATTTATTACAAGCAGAGTAAGTATTTGTAATCATCATTCACGGTTATATATCCTTCTTGGAAATGCCATGGTATTAGAAACCTGTCTTTTCTTTAGAATTAGCATAAATAATAAGATTTTCAGCTGTTGTAACTTGTCACAACAATATGGATTAGAAAAAGCTAACAAATATGGATGAGAATCAGAATGACAGCTTGGTTTAGCACCTACAGAAGTACAGATGAAAACCACTGATACTTGCTTTAATTAGAAAAGCTTTAGTGTGAAGTCCAATTTAAAACATCCCTGCAAAGATTTCACCTGCAATTATTTCATCCTCTAATTTTATCTCCTACCACAAAAACCTCTTGATAACCATAGTAACATAATTTAAGCAGGAATAGCTGACCATAGCCATTAAAGTGCAAGAAAAGCTAACAGATTTTACATATTTGATTCAAATGACAGATTCATCCCAAAACCACCAAGCAGACCAATATCTAATTTCTGCTCTCTGAAAACTCCACACCCAGCTGCCTTTATCATGTGCAAAACTCGAAAGCCAGACAACGGAATGGTGCTGATTGGATGCAAGCACCCTTACCAGTGAAAGTGCCATGCTGAGAGCTTCCTGGAGCGATGAAATTGAGAGGGACGTGGGGGGTACCGCTGACATACTCGTGCGGGAAGGGGCTGTTGGGCCCGGCGTAGCGCTGGCACACCACGCGCTGGCACACAAAGTACATTCCCCCCATGACAAACAGGGACAGGATTATCCCAATGACAGGGCCAATGGCACTGCTGTGTGGCTGCGACTCATCTGAGGCTGGCTTCAATTTTTCTGGAAAGAGAGGAGAAGAAAATGAAACGTGGTCATTAAACATGGAGCAGTGTACATGCTGCTGTCCTGGAGCTCATTCAGCAAATCAGGCAGCACACAGCCATTCACACAGTGCCTTTAAAAGCATCTGCATCACACTCAGGCATCTGTGACTCCAGATATTCTGATTCAGTACACAAGACTTCATGCTTCCTCTTCCCCTCCATAAAGCAGTATGAGCAAAGTACTCTTCTTTTTGTTGAGCGATTTATCTTGTAACAGGGTTACTTATCTTGACAGAACAACAGTGTAGAAAGTTTCCTTTTCTTCCCCTGCCCTCCAAAGTCAATGGGTAAAAGATGAAGGATACTTATAAAACTAAGTCCTTAATCAGAGAGGATTGCCGTCTCAAAAGCCATTTGGGTTAGCAATAACATGAAAAATCAAGAAAATTTACCAGTAAGGAACGTACCGTATATACTAAGCAGTGGATGTCTTCCTAGCCAATACAGGTCTTAAAACAGAATACTTTTCCTTCCTAAAATATTACTTGCTTTCAAACAAACTCCACCTTATAAATTGGAAGGAAAACACAATCCAAAGTATCTCAAATACTTTCTACTCATTATTTTTCCCCTTATGTAGCCGAATGTTAAATAATAAAAGGTGTTGCAGTATTTGAGATGAGCTATACCTCGCATCTCTCCCTGATTATGGGCAACACATTCAAAATTCTTGCCAGATAAACCTGACACTTCTCTGTTTTTCACATATGTGATGGTCTTCAGGGAAAGCAATTTTTTCCATGTGATTCACAGGTTTATAATTTTATTCTTTAACATACACTAATAGATGCATTCAAAAAGTGAAGAAATCAAAATAAACTTGTCCAAACTTTACATGCTCTGTTCTAACTATAGACCCCTTCCCCTTGATGAAGTTGCAAGAAGTGAAAAGGTTCATATAAGATTCAGGCCTTCACTTCATAAAATTTTTCTCCAGTGGTTCTGGTTTCCACTTCGGCAGAAGGGAATGAAAAACAACTGAAATTGGAGAAGGAAGATAAGGAAAGACAAAGATCTAGGAATAAACTCTTAACAGCTCAGCATCCAGAACTTATTTCTGTCTTAAAGTCTTTGGTTTTTTCACACTTACTAGTGCATGACAACTTTTATGTCAGCTAAGATCTTAATTTTCAAATAGTCAGATTAGGTCAGACATGATTAGTTTATAAAAGAAGCAAAGCCAAAATTAAAACATGCTCCCAAATTAGCTATTTTAAAACACACAATTCTCATTTTGGTTAAACCTAGCTTCTTTTGAATGCAAGATCCTTATCTAAAAGGTAGTAATCATTTTTATTCCCTACTTGAGCTCTTTCC
>NW_005054312.1:8097442-8117937 GCF_000277835.1 Geospiza fortis
CCTCAGTCAAGTGGGAAACCGCAGAATGCTCTGTTCCACAAAGAGGTCCAGAGGAGACAATCCTATGTCTACATAAAGACACATTCAAACCAGCTAAGATCTAACTGCAGGACTGGACCCAAAGTGCAAACAGGAAACAGCCGCATTAACTTGGCAGCAAGAAAGTTTGCCAAGTGCATGAAGAAACTGAAGGGAAAAAAAAAGAGGAAGAAGTGGCCTTATATTATCCAGGAAACTGGAGGAACTGGATGAAAGCTAAAGAGATAAAGAAGATGTGGGAGAAGCATGTTCATGTTTGAAATTTCCAACAGTTTGTCTCCATTGTTTCAGCCTTTTTTCTATTCACAACTAGGGCTCCTTTAACCATTCTTACTCATGAATAAACTTTTCCTTGCAGTATCCACCATGAAGATGGAAGGAAGAAACAAGGCTACTTTGGATCAAACCTGGCAAACCCTCCTCTCACCTCAGCAGTGGCACAGCTTCTGAATACTGGTGCTTCAAAATATGAAAAATCTAAGATACTAAAAACTTCACAGTCCTATAGGCAATGTAAGTACAGCATTTCTCTACACAAACTCAGTGCAAGCTATTTGTTCAGGATGAGCTACAGACAGAGCAGCACATCTATTTGCTTTTATTCTAAAATGTTTCAACTATTTTGCTAAACCATTTGTGTGATTCCAAACACTCCCTCCATCTGCCCCATTGCCTGAATACTTCATGCTTTAGTCACCCCAACAACAAAACAACAGAAATTGCAAGAAGAGCAAAAGTAATTGAATTTTACTGTTCACTTTGAACTGCAAAATAACAGACTCTCTAAGGACTAACACAACAACTGCCATCAGCATGTCTGCAACTTGCACATACCTACTGCCATGAGAATTCAGAGTTACATTTTTCCCAGAAAAATCAACATCTCTCCACATATTCTTTTCACACCTGCACTGTAAGAGACCAGTTTGCGGTCTCTTGAGGACACTTGCTCATTGCATGTTAGCTCCTCCACATAATTAGCCTCCAGTTTGGCCCTGTTATTGCAGTGGATAGGGCTGCACATTTTTAAAAGCTACTCTGGGTTTAGCAGCAGCTCTGCAAGTTCCAAGGTACTGAGCACAGTCAAATCACGTTTCCCTAGGGATGGTTCTGAAGGCCCTTCTGCACTATTCTTCCCTGAAGAATACTGCTCTGCAAAGCCCAGGGCTCTGCACAGGGGTGCAGAACATGCCCAAACACAGCAGCTGCATGTCAAGAAAAGCCATCTCACCACACATGAGCTCGTCAGAGCCGTCGATGCAGTCGGGAAAGGAGTCGCACTGCTGCTTCAGGAGGATGCACTGCCCGCTTGCACAGCGGAACTGGTTGGGCAGGCAAATTGCTGCATGGAAAGAAAGGGAAAATCAAGTTCTGACAGCACAGGAGCATTGGAGCCTCTTGAGAAAACTGAAACAAGTGAGTTTCATATTATGACCAGGTAGGTGCCAGAACACTGCTGTGGGTAAACTGCAAGCCTGCACATCTCTGGTTCTTCCCCCTTGCTGTTATACCTCTTACTCAGTGGAGCTAAAATAGAATTCTGGCCTCAGTAACTCCCAATCCTTTGTCAAATCAGTCCTGCTGGGGCAAAACTAAGATCAAATCAGCAAGAATCTCCTACATTACCTAATAAAGTGTGGTTGATCACCTGACATGTTAACAAAATATAGTAATGTGTAGTTATGTAGTCCATACCTATATTATGTATATATAATAGATATATTATGTATAATATATCCTTGCTAAGTAACTGCTAGATTTCTTATCTATATTCAGGAACTTCTGACTTAACAAAAAGGACTTGTATCTATACATTTCAAGAACAGTTAGAATCCCAAAGGGATGCTTGTGTTAGAACCATGAGTTCAGGAAAACTGATCTTACTATCACAATCTGCTTCATCAGATTTATCTTGACAGTCGATTTCTCCATTACATCGCAAGTGTGCATCAATGCACTGTCCCTTCTCACACTGGAACTGGGATGCAGAGCATATGGGGCAGCTGTCTTCATCACTCTGGTCATCACACTCAGGAAACCCATCACACCTCCATGCCATTGGGATACAGTCAATCTCTCCAGTCGCACACGTAAACTGGTCTGGGGAACAAGTTGGAGGTTCTGTAGAAAGAGAAAACAGATCAGATTTGTATACACAACCTTATCCCTTTCAACAGAGTACAAGTATGACAGAGTTTGTCAAGAAAAGCACTTTTTCCCTAGAGTTCTTCTGTGACTACACTAAGATTCCAGCTTAGAGGAAAACATGATTCTGCATAGGGAATGAAATTTTACCAACTTCATAATAAAAACTGGATGCATGCTGATAGAAGAAGTTTGCTTTAGCAGTCAAGCACTGAACTAAGGACAGGAGCTACAAATACTTACTCTACAAATACTTGCTTTGTCTCTAACAGTCGCCCTTTGGAAGACACTGTCATATACATAAATACAAAAGAATACTCAATTTCTGATTGCAAACCAGATCCTAAACAATTTTAATCCCTGCAATTTTATTAGCCTGGACCAATTCTTCATTAAAAAACCTGACACATCAAGTTAATTGGCAATGAATACATCTAAAACATACAAAATGTAGCTTCTACAGTATCTGTTTTGTTATTTTTCCAGTGGTTTTTCCACAAAAAAAAATCTGAGTCAGTGATGAATTGAAAAATATGAATGGACAAAAAAAAGTCTTTATAGGACTGCTAAACATTCACTAAGTTCTCTTGCTGGAAAGTCTCTGGGCTGCAGGTCAGTGAAGGTTCAGAGAGCAGTGTAAGGAGCACTGCAGACCTGTCCTAATCTTATATTCTCCCACTACAGACATAGACCACTTTAACTTGTGCATGGCCATTTTTATATTTGTTGGACCTAAAAAAGCTGGGACTTCCTTCAAGTTTGACTTTTCATGGACCCCAAGACTCTGGTATGACTCCTTTTCATGTCCATACTGCTGTTCAAGTTGCAGTGAGGCACTGATAGCATTAGACAGCAGCTACAAACCCATATAGAGATGCAACAATTATGCTCTTATAAGGCATCCATAGTTACTTTCTTCACAATGTCAGGATACAAACACAGTGCAGGTCAAGGATCTATTGCAAAAAATGCTCCAAATTCTTACATGCAACAAGTTAGCACACAATTTTCCACTATTGTTATCAATGAAAGAAACACAATGGGCAAATCCACTCAGTTGTTGTCAGTAACAATTAGTTACAGTCAAAAAAAGGGAGCCACCTCAAAACAGCCCTGCAGCAGCCACATACACTTCCACTGATTTCAAAAGTTGCTGGGTCAAACCCCTGTGACATAATGACATCATTTAGCAGAGGCAGCCACTCCTCCCCACAGCTTCTATTGCCCAGTAATGCTTTGAGTAGATATTCACCACTTGGATTAGGAGAGAACCACATCACACCCTACCTACAACAACAGTGTGACCAAGCTAGAGGTGTGCTCTGGCACTGATGGTAACACTCCTCTGGAAGCCCAGTGGGCTTTCCTTAAGGTTCAGGCTCAGGAATGGACTTCACAAAGAACCCAGCATTAGGAAAGTTTCTTAGCTGTATGAGTGCTTTTTTCTCCTGAGGGTGGTGCTAAAAATTCTAGAATTACATGCAAACAGTTTTTAAAGTGCTGCTGTCCTTTCTTCATTAGGGAGAAAAAATTCAAGAATGAGACAAAAGTATAATCAAGAGCTTGAAAAACAAAATGTAAATAAAAATCAAAATGTGCTTGGGTCTTGAAGAAATTATGATTTTTTTAAAGTTCCTCATTTATGATTATTTGGAGGAGGAATATGAGAATTACAAATGTATCCAGTGACCTGACAGCTGTAGGTAAGATAACATGTTCCACGCACACACATTAAGGTAATTATTGAATTATATCTTGATACAAGTGTGCTGTTTGTATAATTCAACAGACAGATCACTACTTCTGCATTTAAAGGCATATTTAATGTTGCACTGTGGTTGCACTTGGCAAGAACAAGTTTGCATTAAAAACTTGACAAAAGCATTCGTAAGGATGTCCAGAATATGGATAAATCCTCTCCAGCCAGCTAAGCTATTTTGAAACACTGGGTAGTGGCTGTTACTAGGACAGACAAGATGGGTTAAAAAGCTGTTGCAGGCTAGAATAAAAAAAAACAAAACACTGAAATGGAGGCCCCTGAATTTTTAGATTTATAGCTGAAGCCCCAAAGGAGTGGAATGTGAGACTCTCTCACTGTCCACGTTGTGCAACAACACTACAGCAAGAAGTATAATTAGATTGATCCACCCTGCCCTCCCCATGTAACCACCACTACTCTAAAGCCACATAACTTGTTGTGGTCATGGGAAAGAAAACAGTTTATCATGGAAATGACTGTCCCATGGGAGTTCAGAGTTCAGCCAGAAAATGAAATCCACAGCAAAATAAATACATGAGAAATCAAAAGGACCAACAGAGCCAAACAAGTTAAGATATAATGGCTCCCAAGAAGAAAAAATGTTTTGTTTTGAATCTCCTCTGCAAGTGTAATGCTAACATATTGGAATAGATCCCTGCAACACTAACAGTTTTAAAAAAAAAACTAGGATGGTAAAAAGGAAGGCTAAAGGAAAAGTCTACCATGTGGAAAGAGGAGAGCTACCTTAATTAAAAAGAATCTCAATAGAGCCTGCATTTGATAAGTAGCCTGCATTTGATAAGTAGTACAGTGTTTCACATTATAAGGCCAAATTAATTTCAAAGACTGGAGGGTCATACTCTGGGAATCATAGGCACGATTTCTGCTGCTAGGTCATCACAGGTTGATGCACTGTAACATCATCTTATAAACACTTATTAAAAGCACAAACCTGTCACATCATGCAATTATAAATATCTCAGTAGCAGATGCAAGTATTTTAAGGTCAAAGAAAAATATTCGGCTCAGAATGAGAGGTCACATGTGCCCAAAACCTCAAGAAGAAAACAGCTGGTAGAACTACCAAAGACTAATTTAACACATGATGCAGCACAACATGTACAGAAAAACTGTGTGTAAATTCACATTTTGGATTGGAATGCAACCTCAGCCACCACATTTTTGATACAAATTGATTAGCAGTGCTGTTAAACATAACTCACCTCCACATGTTAAGAGATTCTGCAGAAGCACAAGGTGCTCAGGGCATGAACATCTTGGAGTTCCATCCCCTTTGGCAATGCAGATGTGTGAACACCCACCATTGTCACGGGAGCATGGATGCACAGCTGGTGAAACACACAAAAATAACATTATGTAGCATAAAAGAAATTATAACTATTCCTCAACAGGGCAAAATCAAAAACTACTCACAAACCACTTCTGTCTGAGTAAGCAAGATTTCACTACAAATCATGAGGAAGATACTTGCAGGATTTCTCAGTTCAATGCTTGAAAGCTTATTTATTACTTCATAAGGACAAAATTTCTCCCAGTCCTAGTAATAGAACAACCTGATTCAGTTGAAGATGTCCCAGCCCCTTGCAGGGGGTTGGAACTTGATGACCTTCAAAAGGTCTCTTCCAACCCAAACCATTCTAAGATTTTATCATATGGAGACCTTTCAAGAACTTCTAAAAAGAATTTGGGAGCTGAGGTGAAGAGAACTGAAAATGCAGATTTGAGAAGGCTGCATTTATGTTTTACCTAGATGCCACCCCTGCATTTCTAGGGTAGGCATCAAGAAACAATGTATGCCACTGCAGAATGCCAACCTGCAAAACCCTCAGGACTTCTCCTTTAAAGAGCTCTTAGTATCTAATGCCTCAGCTTCCCTGTCCCTCACAAAACTGCAATATAGGCACAAAGATTTTGGGGTCTTTTTTTAAAGACAGGAAGCTACGCGTTTGTGTTCCCAATCAGTTACCCAGAAGCACTGAGAGGCCCTAAAAGAATGATTTTTGATGAACATTACATGGATAAGAAACAGGCACAGAGATGGGAGGTCACTGTCTGATGACCCCAGCCCAGAGGAGTCAGAAGAGCCTCAGTCTCTTGCCTGCTTATTCAGGCTGATAGCTGAGCATCTGCTGCAGCAATCTGTGGGGCTACAGCTGCTGTTATTTGTGATGCTGCTGAGCAGTGCATTCTTTCCTACTGCTCAGCACCAAGAATTTACACAGGGAACAAATTGCATAGATATCATAATTTCTCTGCCAAAGTTGTTTTCCAACTGTCCAGGCTTCTCAGCAACCTGCTTTCTACCTTTAAGAAATTTACTAGTTTATACAGTGTTTCAGGCATGAGTTGCTCACAGAAGTGCATGCCTATATACTGCATGTGCCTATGTATATTTACTCCCCTGTTGTAACAGAAATCACCTATATAGAAATTTTTCAGCTGCAAAAGAGGATTCTTTTTCCCTATCTTAAATAAACACGTGGGGAAAAAGCAAACTTCTTTTTTAACACTTTGAGAATTAAACAAAATCTTTTTGCTTCAGTCAGTATGACCTTTGAAATATACCAATATATATGAAATGTGTGAAGTGGCACAGAAGAAGAGCTGGGTATTGTGAAAGAAAGAAAGAACCTCTAGGTCATGATTACCCCATAGAACATACTACAGTTTAAATGCTTATGTTACCTGATTTGTAACAGCTTACCCACATACACAAGTTCAAAAACACTTCCAGCCATCATAGACACTAATGCATGTGACACAGAGTGTTTGTTGTGAGTTTAATAATTTCTCCTGAGAATTAAAGCATTATACAGCAATGTATCCTCCCTATAGAAGATCACTCATCACAGGCAACAGAGACCTCTGTCTCCCCCATTTTGTTTGTGGTTTTGTATTCTCTTTTACAATCCTGTTAAGCAGGAGGAGCTGTAGGTTGTAATTTTGAGGAGTGACTGCTTGAAGAGGTTTCTGCACTCTCCACCAAACCATAGTAATTTGGACCACTACTCCAGAAAAAGAACATCCTGCATGCATGACCCCTTTCAGATGTGAGCACCTAAAATGCTCCATCCCTGTTGGGAGACAAATTCCACATCCACAGTACAACTCACTGTAGGAGCTTCCTCCCCATTTTGCCTCCCTCACTGCAGGATTTCACATCACCCACTGTGCTGAGCAAAATCAGACATACCTTTACATGGGAGTCTGAAGCACCTAGAGACAAGGCAAGTACAACCCTTTTGGTTCTTGTTAGAGTTTTTTCCAATACCTATTACTTGAGTGTACTTAGAAAATTAACAACCAGAATTTTAAATAGCTTTTAGACTGAATTCAGTGTCATGTGAGCTTGCACAAAGCAGGTAACTCAGTGCCATGATACCATATTTTCTAGCTGGGCAGCAATAGTCCCCTCCCCAAGAAGGAGAAATTTGTTTCTCCTCCTCTCCTGCAACCCTGACTGGTCAAATTGAAAGCATTCCATGGCTTACTTGAAGCCCCTGGGCAACATTATTACAATATCCAGACAGATGAGGACTTTGAGATACAATGACCAAGACATCAGATACTGAAACTCACAGAATTCTTCCATATCCAGCTCTTCCACAGCATGAATGCCTGTTAGGTGAGCAATCCTGCCTTGAATTCTAGTCCTTTTGTACCCATTCACTTTCTCCACTCTCTCAATCATCTGCTGCTGACGATCAATCCAATACAGGTGATTCCCCAGCACAGTGAGTCCCATGGGCTGAAGAATGTTGGAGTCCTCCAGGGTCACGCGGTTGGCACCTGAGACCAACAAAAACAAACATTAGTTTTACACCAGTCAACTTCTAAGTTATTCTTTAAAAAAACATCACAAAGCAACATTCCAGCTAAAACTAAACCAAACCTCGGAGACAGTGAGTTACAAGGTCACTGACTTCATCTGTCTCTGCTTGCTCAGTCTCATCTCAGATAGAAGCTACCCGTGCCACACCTGGAGGGCAAGCAGATACAATGTGAAACCCAGCTCATCCCTGCACAGCCTGGCTGGTCAGCTAGCCATGCTCAGCCCCACACTGACATCTCTGTGATGTGCAGCTGTGAGCACTCCCAAAAGCTGATACAGGCTCAGCTCTTGGGCCAAAGGTTTTATAGTGCACTCACACACAGAGCTGTACATTTTTTCTGGAATATATAAGTGAGAGCGAAATATAACCACTTTAGTTTCACTGCTGTTACTCCAACAGAACAAATTCATCATGCAAAGCAAGAGGCAAGTACCAAACCTTGTCCCAGTCTAAGTGACAACCACAGATGTATGATCAAAAAAGAAAAGCTCTTTAAAAAAAACCCAACTTTTTTTATTTAGTAACCCATCAGAAAACTCAAACTTTAAATTACTCAATATGCTCCTAAATAGGAACACTGTCAAATGCTCAAGCTCTCTGCTTTATAAAAATGTGTGAAAATCTTCTTTAAACCAGTGAGTAAAAAAGAGGTCAAGTAAAAATGCTTTTATTATCAGTTTTCACTTTAATTACTTGCGTCTTCTTACACAGTCTTCTACTGCGTACTGCCCTACACTTAGAGTCATTTAGTTATTGCTTTTATTATTCTTTTCTAGGGTGAAGATATTCCAAATTATTCTATTAATTCATTGAAACCATTCAACCCTGTGTATGCCTGTGTAACTGGATATTCTTGATTAAAAAAATTAAAATTTAAAACAAAATCATAACTTGGTGCTGCTTCTGCTCTCATAATTAATTTTGGAACTATGACCTTATGTCTGCTTATATATAAAAAATGTAAGTTTTTAGTATCTACACAAAATGAGATTATAGAATCCACATAATAAAAGCGCAATGAGAACTGAATTCAACTAAAAAAGAGGGAGACCGACTTTTTGTATGGGCAGATAGTGATAGGACAAGGGGGAATGGTCTAACTTTTGGTCTAACTCCAACTGAAACTTTTGGTCTAACTCCAACTGAAAAATTCAAGAACCTTGTAAAGAAAACTGTTATAGATGGGTTTATAGTTCTTTCATGCCTCTCTGAAAGTTAAGCACTGGACATCTGAGGCTATTCCCTGATTTAGCAGGATGCTGTTTTAATCAGGGTACAGCGCAAACCTCAGGAATCTCCATAACCATGTCACCTCTGCAAGTCTATAATGGAATAAGGGTATCTAGACCAGTTTAACTGGCATGAATGATGCTATACACAATTTTGGAACTATTTATTCAGCAGCCTTAGTTTATGCTAAAAACCTTTTCCTAACATATGCCCATTTTGCTCAGAAAACTATTTTCTCAAAAATATTTTTTGAAAAGTATTTTGCTCATTTTCTTCTCAAATGTGGTTTGTTTCATATGTCAAAGTCTTGTCTTCCTCTTATCTTTTCTCCTACAAATTTTTGTAGGTTCCCTGATGCCTATCCTGGACTGAGCATTTTGTGGCTGCTCAGGCAGTTTGACAATACTCCCCCCTATTCAGCCTGGTAACTGATGAAAGACATGGGCTGCTCTACCTTTCCATCTGCAGCTTCATTGTTTTCATCTCTGCTTTGGAAGAGTCTGACCTTGAGTCAGTTTTAGGTGCTCAAAAGCAAACTACCCTTGTAAAAAGGTGAGCAGCCTTCTGCTGTTTTAGTTCGTTGCTTCACTGCAACACAAGGGAAGGATGTGACCACATGGCAAGAAGAGTCACCAAAATTGGAGATTCAATTCTCCATAGCATGTACCAATCACTACAACAGCCCAGCTGCTATTCCTTCACACTTGTTCCCTTCTCTCTGCACTTCCTTTATGGGCTTCATTTCTTGATACATGGATGATGATGAGAGAACAAGTCATGAGACAGAAAGTAGGGCCACTGCATCCTCTGTTCTATACTGCTCACCAGAGCAAATTTCTCCACTTCCTCAGCACTATCAAGTGCTTTTAAAAGTCAGTGATGAACTGTGCTCTCTAAGATCCATGAAGAGCTATTGCTTTGTATATGGAGCAATGCTTTATATTACTAATGTGGGGAAACTGTGATGAGTTGGCATCTCTCCAGTGTGTTGCAACACTGTTGTTTCAGATGAGCTGTCTTATCACCCAGATTAGAAAAAAACCAAAACATTGCCCTTTCTTCTGTTTGTTTTTTTCAAGCTACCTTGATTTATTAAGCTGTAAGCTCCAGAGAAAGAAAGATTGAAAAGTATGCAAACTTTTCAAACCACTAAGAAAAACAAAGGGGCACAGAGGAGGTTATTTAGGGGTTCCACGACTAACAACACTTTCAGAACACATCAAAAGTCAAATGTCTGTCTTGGAGGGTGTCAATCATTACAGTCATGTCTATTCTAATTACATCAAAGATGGGAGCCCACCAGCAATTGCTGTCTGTGACTGCCTACACAGAACTGGCAGCGGTGGAGATGAAAGTCACCAGGCTCAGCATCAAAGAGGGAACAATGTCCTGTACATGCTAGCACTGTGCTGCAAATGTTTCACTTCAGAGCACATACCTGACAGGTCACAGCTCTCAATGCGCTTCAGATCCGCATCCACCCAGAAAAGCTTTCCAAGCTTGTTGTCAACCACCAGGGCTACAGGTCGGATCAAGCCAGTTGTGAAAAGCACTTCTCTCTCTGTGCCATCCAGGGCTGCACGCTCAATCTTGGGGGCTCTCTCCTGCATGTTGGTGAAGTACATGTACCTGAGAACAGAGACAGCACCACTGAGTGTGAGCTCCAGGGACAGGCAATTCCCCTCTGCACACAGGGTCTTGTAAGAGGGAATGGTTTCACAGGCATGGCTGTGGTGACTGCTCTCAGGTGCAAAGATCCAGAACCAAACATCTGCTAACTGACACACTCAGCCTGAAATTAGTAGGATTTATCTCCATGCCACAAAGTGCCTCAGCACTGCTGCACCAGCAGCACTGCTCCTGCACAGAGTTGAGGGTTGTAAGAGACCAGCACAGACCTTCTGCAACTCTCCCTGGGTAAAGCTGTCTCCACTTACAAATCGAAGTCCAGAAGTTCTTTCTGACAAAAAAAACCATTAACCACCACCTCCTCCCCTTCTAGGTAACTTCTCCTTCTCAGCATGTAAAATTTCCTACCAAACTCGAGACAAGATTACAGAAGAACAACTGAGGATGGCATGTTCCTGACATCTTAGTTCCATTAATTCTTTATATCTGTCTAAGCCAGTTCAGTTGCAAACAAAAGCGGTCTCTGTCACCCTCATGGATAGAGAAAAAAGGGTTTGTGCACCCCCACGATGAACTGAGACCTCTTTAAAGGAAGAGTCCATTATTTTTTCAGTGGTGAGTAACATGGGCAAACTCTCCAACAGCATGGGCTGCATTGCTGCACAGCCTTTCCTTACAGCACAAGGAGGGGAGGCAGCAGTCAGAACATGCACCCAAGGGAGAGGTGGAGGAAGGAATTTCTGTAATCATGGCAGAAGCCATTGAAGATCACTCATTCAGCTCTCCCAGACAGTCACAGGGTTTAACACAATGTCTTCCTCATTTTTCCTCCTTTAATTCAGAAACGGATTTAGCGTTAAATCACTTGAAAACCTGACCAGAAAAGTTGAGAGTTTTAGAGATCAACAAACCCAAACTCCCATTTTAATGGAGAAAGCAGATAAGCTTTTATAAATACAAACTATATCCAAGTGACTTAGTCCCAATAAGATTAGAATCTTTCCTCTAATCCCCCTCTCCCCACAACAGCTTTTGAACAGTGCAGAGTACACTGGTATAAAACACCAGTCCTATAAACACTCCAGACAGAGTCTCTGGGTACTACTGTATCCACACATTTGTGAAATATTGTCATTCAACATCTGTCAAGCACATGGCAAGCCATTTAGCAGTAAACTGGGATTTAAGCATCTCACTTATTCAAGAGAACAGCAAAGCAACATCTATCTTTGACATCTAAGAAGGAAGCTACTAACGACCAGAAGCAGAGAGAGTGTCTGTTGAATCTAACCAAAGCTGCTTTGCAGCAAAACAACATATTTTCCTCCTGTGGGAAATCACTCTAGTGCATCCCACCTGCTTCAATTCATTTCAGAGGTTTTTAAGATACACACTACATCAGAACTAACTTAAGAACGTATAGAACATAAGGGGTTCAAGTGTTTAAACTTTATACTACTACATTAGCAGGAATAGTTGTATCAAATTCAAGGCTCCTTTCTCTACCCCTGGAAACATTTGTTTTATGATGACTAAACATTTATGACCCAGATTCTGAGGTGATACAGACTCTCTTGATTTTGCTACCAGGTGGCAGGGCTGTGCATCCACAGAGAGAAGAGTACAAGGTGGTTTTACTTTGCTGTCACCACCTGGGTTAGTGCCTCACACATGGCTGTGAGAACAGAGGCAAAGGAGAGAACAGGAAGGGAAAGCTGGATACCTCCAGAACCCAGAACTGGGTAAGCAGTCACCCACACCCTGAGCAAAATTCAAAACTTTCTTTGCAGAAACAGACAGATGCAGCACAAGATTCCCAGGCACAGAGGGGCAGGAGGGAGCTCACCCACGCTCTGCGTTCACCACGATGGCCCTGGGCCTGTCGTGCTCCCCCCGCAGCACCATCCCGATGGATTCGCCGCTCAGCCGGTGCACGTTGACGGAATTCGTGGCCTCGCAGGTCCAGTACAAGGTGTGGCTGTAGATATCAATGCTGAGGTCGTGGGGCTGCTTCTCCGGGTTCTGGCTTTGGTTTGGGGTACTCATCACAGTGAAAGGCTGCAAGACAGCACATGGGCAATGATTTCCAGCCATCACTCTGATGACTGACTGCAGAACACTGACTGCATAGAAAGCATGGTTTACCTGCCTAATGGTTTAGAAACCCCTAAAACCACAACCCTAAAAACATTCAGTAATTCTCTTATATAAATAGAATATCCATGAGTAAGTGGTGACAAGAGCAGTTGACAGTGATGATCCCTTGGTGTGGCAGATAGAAGAGGAAGGTCAAGCATAAAGTAAAAGCACACAAAAAGACTGAAACAAAACTATATACAAGATGTACACTTGCCTGGGTGCCATCATCTTTGGCTCTTTTTATAATATTCTGTCGTCCATCCACCCAGTAGATCAATTTATCTAAGGGATCGTAATCAATAGCCTTGACATTCCTCAGACCATGCATAGGTAGGATGATATCTGGGCTTTGCTGATCATCAGGTATCATTCTGCTGATGGCAGATTTCTGGCTAAATAGCAGGAAACTGGCAGGGGCTGAAACAAGCCAAAACAGAATGCATGAGAAAGCACAATTCCCAAAAATATATCTCCACAGAAGAAACAGACTATTTAGAATAAAGTCACAAAGAGACACTAATATTCACAATGAAAATTAAATAACTCATAACTGGAGATTTTTGCTGTAAAGTTGAAATGTTTCTTTCTATAGTTATAGAAGGAGATCAGGTTAAATCTGCAAGACCTGCCTTTCAAAAATTCACCCTTTCATTCAGTTAAAATTGCCTTATATGCTACTATGCACCCATTTTCTATTCATGTGCCATTTCTACTGGAAACTTAAGCTCCTATTGGACAACCAGTCAACTGGCAGGCTCATAATATCACATGCAGGGAGAAAACAAACTTATATGTATTTTAAGTGCATCTGCAAGTTGGGCAGACTACTTAGGAGTTAGACTGCTTTCCTGAGTGTTATTTTAGCTGACTTTATCAAGCATGTAAGCGAAAAAGACATTTTTTGTTGGTAATTTCTTTTCCGCCAGCTACACACTTAGGTAAGCAGTGGGAAAGGTTCACTCACACAGCTGAATCACCTAGAAAGCGCTTCTGGTAAAACAAGAAAGACCAGACTTGACAGCGCTGTCATTTCTAAGACTTGAAATACAAATTTCCATGACTAGCACATGTCACAAAAATTGATATAAAATTCTATACTCTGTCCTCATATTCAAAGATCATTTTTAAAATCAGAACCTTTGAAACATACTTGGGACCCCTTCCCTTTTAGCACCTGGGAGCCACAAGCACTGAAGAACACAATAGCAAACAAAAAGGCTTACAACTACAGTTCCTGCTGTTGGGATCCAAGGTGTAATGAGCAGCACAGCCACACCTAAATCCATTTGGGATGGCAAGGCACAAGTGACCACAATGGCCATTATTCTGCACACAATCATTCAAGCCGTCCTGACGAGAAGAATGGAAGACCAATATATCCATCACAAAATCCAGATGGCCCTGAATAAGGGTCCTGTTCTTCCCACTGGTCTTGTCTGCTCTCTCTATGCTGTGAAGATTCCAGTCTGTCCAGTAGATGTAGTCACTGTACTGGGTTAATCCAAATGGATGAGGTAGATCATCTGCTATGATTTCTCGTTCTTGTCCTGCAAAAACAAGGATAACCCACTAAAGGACAATTCCCATGGCATAAAATGAAGAGTGTGACTGGCATGCAGAAAAATATTTTTCTTCTTTTTAAAATAAAACCTCATTTTCCAAATCAGCAACATGGGATTCTTTACTAAGTAGCATCTGCTCAAGAGGCAACACTTGGAGAACTCGGAGGCCATCTCTGCTTTGGTACAACACAGACAGTTTCACATCAACAGAGAAAAATGACATCTCACTACCATTATAAATCATCACATGGTTATGAATTTATGAAGGTTTTTAAAATTTTCTCAAACACTGAACTCTGTTTCCTTTTATAAGAAAATATACACACAGATTTACTATTAGTTATATTGCTCAAATTTCCTATTATTCAATTACTTTACTCTGGCCAGTGCGTATTTCTGTACTGGCTGGTGTAACATAACATTAGATTACCCAGCATATTTGATGACTCAATCATGCTTGTGTCTAAGTCAGTCCAGTAGAGCCTTTGGTCCACATAATCAATAGTGAGGTCATTGGCACGCCCCACTTTGTCCACCAAAGTGATGCTGTTTGTCCCATCCATGTAGGCTCGAACGATCCTGGGTTTGCCTCCCCACTCAGTCCAGTACATGTATCTGCAATGAGAAATGCAACAGAAACAGGACATCAGCCAGGTACAGCTGCATGCTTTGCCTATCTAAATTTCTTTGCAGCACTTGAAAAAAAAACAAACAAAAAACCAAAACCCACATGGCTATGTGCAGCATCACAATACTCCTTTTTCTAACATGAAGGCAGTAAAGTATTTTTGACAATTATTACTTTTTCATTGTAACCCATAGGATCATGGAAGGTTTACTGCCTTTTCAAAGACTGAAGAAATAGAGCTGTGCCAAATAACTTGTTACATACAAGAAGACCCACACAAAGCTTTGAAAAACAAGAGAGTCCCTTACCCTTTGGTGGGATCAAGAGCCAGAGACCTTGGGTTGTCCAGGTCCTTCCACACAAGGACCTGCCTGTACTGTCCATCCAGGCGGGCGACTTCGATGCGATTGGTTCCAGTATCTGCCCAGTAGAGGTTCTTGCCCATCCAGTCCACAGCCATTCCCTCAGGATAATCTAGCCCAAACTCAATCACATGTTCAACAGAGCTCCCGTTCATGAAAGCTCGGCTTATGGTCTGGAAAACAATGGTGTAAAAATATTACAGTGCTTATGGATACCCCAGTGAAATAAAGAGGAATTATCATGAAGTTTGGTGTACAAAAAGAAATTGGTACAAAAAAACCCAGTCATTGTTACTTTTTAAACAACTAATTTCTGTTGTCAAAAAAGACATAGAAATTCTAAGGAGAAAAACACCTGAATTTTCAGAAAGCTAGTGGTTTCTGATGGCCAAGACATCTGAAAAGGACATGATTTTCAGAAAGCAGTATGTAGCTGCAGATTTTTCATTGACACCTCTCCCTCTCTTCTATTTGCACACAAGAAGCTGGTTTTAAAAAATTATTTACTTCCCTGTAATGTTTTAAGTCTCAGAAACACATCTCAGTGGCATCTAAATTAAATTGTTTCTCATAATCAGTCACCTGGAGCATGTCTACATCAGAGCACATCTACTGATCCCATCTACATTTTAGTTATACACACTCATCAAAATAAGTCATAGGGCAAGGACTGCACACATACCAATAAGACACTGCTAACAGCTCGGAAACAATGCCCAGGGAAATAGTAACTTCCAGGACCAAATACCCACCTTGCTTATCAACACTGAGCAATCAGTCTACATGCCTGCCAATATTTCAGCTATTGATTTCTTAATAATTCAGTACATGGATGTGTAAGGGTCAGAGACACTTTACACTTTTAAAGGTAAATGTCAAACCCTGAAATCACATAGTGTAGTTCTTGAAAATGTGTCCTCTTATAACCAGAGGCATGCAGAGACCAGGGAAGTGGGCACTGAAGGAAAGGGTGATCACTGTGAGCTCTGAAGTTACAATACCTGCTCCTGAGCAGCTAGATGTGGGGGACAAGGGGAATGACAACCCAGAGGTGCTGGAAGATACCTGGTATGTATATGAAAATACAGTATGCTGGAAAATTTGGGAGGCAACAAACAAGTAAAATGTTTTCCCGTCCTGCACAGACTGAGATCTACTCTCTGATACAACTGAAATGATGTGCTTTCCAGTACAAATGGTTAAGTGTCCACAACTCCTGCTCTCCACGTGCTTGTGTGAGATTTATTTAGTAACTGTGTCTACACTGCACTAATTTATTACACTGGCACTCTTCCTGAAGGAACGCTATCCACAGCACAGGCAGCACTGCTAACTCTGAAGCACAGCCCTCATTAGTCCTCACAGAGAGGCTAAGGAAACTGCCCAAGCCCTGTAGGCTCCAAAAGTGAGTTTTGGGCACACTGGCAAGGAAACTCTGATTGCTCTTGGAAAACCAATTAAGAGTCTAAATAGAATAAAGTTCCAGTGAAGTGAATCTGTTATTTTCTACCAAATACTTATTTCACTTCAAAAGTAACGCTGATGAAGAGCAGAACCCTGAGTTTAGCACGCACCTGGATGTGTACCAAACATCACAGGAAATGTGTTCTGGGGAACACATTGAGACAGAACTGGGGGCAGGTGGGCCCTTAACACAGTGTGGAGGAGACTGGACAAGTTCCCTGGATTTTTCTGTGCCAAGCTGAAACCACAGACTAACAGCAAACAATTCAAAGTTCACTTGTCAAACGTTAATACTGAATACAATTGTCTTCCAAGTCAAAACTGGAAGAGGATAGAAAACTCAGGGGGCTGCTGAGCTCAATGTTTAAATTAGTCTACTCTGACATAAAGTCAGCTTTTCTACAGCAGACACATATATGGATGCAACACATGCAGCATCCAAGATTCAGGCATTTGGTACGAGCAGACACCACTCTGGATTTTTATTTGAAGCAAGAAGATGCCTGTCACCCTACTGTGCATTCAGCAACGCAACTGTCTTCATCTCCAAGGGTCTCCTTGGATGCAATTCAATGACAACACTGGCAACTGCAGGACAGATCATGTAACAGAGACCTTTGTTAGATCAAAGTCACTGCTCTGTGGCTTTATAGTCAAGGAATTCACACGTCAGTAATACCTTCAAACTAACATCAGTCCAATAGATTCTGTTATCAGAGACATCGAAATCCAGAGCAGACGCTTCCTTGACTCCAGTAAGAGGAATAGCAACATCATTATTATTGGTTTCAAGGGAAATCCTATGAATTGCTGCTCTGCTTGTGAAAACTAAGAAGGCTTCAGGAATGATGCAAGTCTTCATGTCACTCAACAGCTCCAGGCCGATGGGACAGGCACACCTGGCCTCCTGGGGTGTAAAGAAACACAGATGGCTGCAGCCTCCATTGTTCTCTGCGCATGAATTAGTTCCTTTGAAAAAATAAATAAATAAAACAACAAACCAGAACAGGTATTAGTGCATTGAATTAGTTCCTTAAAAAAAACAAAAAACCCAACAACTAAAACAAAACATATATTAGTGCATTGTGGAGGTAAAAGGGAAAGGGGAGCACAGGAGGTTGAGCAAAAATACAGTATAATTTTCCAAAGTAAGTTAACACTATGAGTTGTCAGCAGGGAATTCTTAAAAAAAAAAACAAAAAAGGCACTCCAAGTGGATCCTTCCTGCCTACCCAGGATTACAAAGCTGGACCTATCCCTCCTATTGTACAAATACCATCTACAAACAGATCTTTCTTGCCTCCCCAAAGATTAAATTTGTACACTGAAGACAGATATTTAATTAGCTACTTTTCACCAAGTACTCCATCTTCATATCTCTTTGAAACCACCAGCTTTTGCAAATGTTCAGTGATACAAAAGGGTGAGAAAAGAGCTGGATAATCGCAGTTCTTTCCCACCTGTTTAATTTAAAGCTGAGAAGAGTCATTAGCAGAAGCAGTTCCAACAAGATCACCACAATCTCACAATTATTTTTTCATGTGATGGGGATGGAATGTGTAGGGGAAAGTAAGGACCAACACATACATGAGTGCCTCTCTCCATCTGCTGGAACCAAGGATTTAGGTATTTTAATAATGTTACCACACACACAAAAGAAATTCTCAAAGATCAGTCTCAACCAGGGCTCTTTTCATTTTCCCTATTTTAGGGCACACGTATTTCTGACTGATGCCATTTCTCCATTGTGACTCTTCTCAGTAATTTTAACAGCTGACTAATGAATCTGTTTATTGCTATGCCCAAATTCCAGTGTTCCAGGTAGCTGGAAAATCTGTGGTGCACTGAAACCAGGAGGTTCTGTGACACTTGCTGCACAGTGCCAGCAGAGGACCTCAAACACTGGCTCCACCTTTCAGAGATGCAATGGAAGGACATGGAGATCCAGCTGCTGATACTGTGCTAAGGAGAAGTTTTAGTTGTTAAGATTTAGGTACAACTGAGATGTTAAGAGTTAATATTAAAGTGCCACTGCTTTGGGGCAGGGTTGTAACGGTGATTGACTGTGCCTATACCATCCAACAGTGAAAAGCATTCTGCTAACATCATGGGACTTTGGAAGGAAAGAGCAGCAGGAAATAGGGCATTTCTCTGAGAATAATGATTCCTGTAGCATAGAGCAACAACCCCATAAAAATTTAAAGAGTGCAGTGAAAGCTCTGGAAGATTTATGTCACTAAAAACTGGAAGCCACTTCTCTTGTAACACTGTATTTTCCCAACTTTAGAAACAATAGGTGTCATTTTCCTTTCAAACCCATCAGATCACAGTTATTCTCATTACAAGTGATCAACAGCTGTCTAATGAAAGCAAGGCCATATAAAGACTCCTAGAGACCCATGCTATGTTGCCCATGCTTACCAAATGCCTTGGTGACACTCGTTGCCTTAAGGCCCATTAAATCTGGCAGCTGATCAATAATGATGTCTCTGCTGGCCTTTATCTTGTGAACTCTTTCAATGCTTCTTCTCTGCCAGTCAGTCCAGTAGATGTAGTCCCCCAGCAGTGTGAACCCAAATATGTGTGGAAGCTTGTCTTCTAAGAGGGTTTTCCTCATTGTTCCGTCAATGTTTATGACCTGTGGGATGCCCAAAAAAAAAAAAAAAAAGGAAAAAATAATCTTCTCTAATGTGGGTACAATTAAAACAGCAATATCAATTGTGTTTTGAACAGCTACTGCTATGCAAGTAGCTCTTGATACTCCCACCATGTCCTTTCCATGATCTGTGATTGACAATTTAAATAGCCTCCTCTTAGCTGTTATTTGGAAATTATTTATTCAGACTCATATTAAACCTGTACCTTGTAGGGGATTATGCTCCCTTCACTGTGCAGTGCTTCTGTTTTCTTGTGATTTAAGGATCTAACTTTTAAATTTCTAAGTGTTTGAGCAATAATTTTTTTTTTACAAATACATTTAACTCTATTGTAGCATAATATAAAACCATTAAATGCCTAAATTCTGGCAGTCAAAATCAACCATCACTTTTACCACAATTTTAATAGAGTTGTAAGGCTCTGTTAATATACAACAAACAGCAGAATCATCTAAAATTAATTAATTTTTTAACATGACCAATGACCATTATCACATCTTCCTAAACTAGCATGTGGATTTCAGTATGTTCATGCATGCATTTCAGTAAGTTTATTTTAAATCCAAATAAATTTAAGAATGAAATCTCCGCTTTAAAACCTTACAATACTCTACAGATTTGTGAAAACAGTATGCATTTTGATTTGATTGGCCATAAATGAAAGTAATTTCCCCAAGCTGAGCCTGTTTTGCCTATGACAAATAACAGCCTCTAACTGCTGAGTGATCTCTCCCCGTCCTTATCTTGATCCACAAGCCTTTCATTGCATTTTCTCTCCCCTGTCCTGCTGGGGAGTGGAGTGGCAGAGCTGCTTTGGTGGGCACCTGGCACCAAGGCCAACCCACACAAGGGATATGCACTGGATTTTCTAGCTGCCACCAGCCAAACAGCAGAGGTGAGCAGTCAGCCACTGCTACAACTGTACCCACCTGTGCCCTGCACAAAAATCATCCCTTTAACAGCAGTGAATTTGAACAGAGGCTACAATGTACACTCCTGGACTCCTTCCAGAGAAAAAGCCTCCTGC
>NW_005054312.1:8118002-8128551 GCF_000277835.1 Geospiza fortis
TCAACTTACTTGATGGAGTAGCAGAGACTGAAGATTAATATCTTTTTATTCTGTTAAGCTAAATAGAGTACATTAAAAAGAAAAAAAATGCTCTATCGGTGGTTAAAAGCCAAATGGTTCTGCAATTATGTCATTACATCATGTCCAGACAAACCCCAAAAGCTCACTTATTTAGAACACTCTCAGTCCCACAGGCAATACTGCAGGTTCAAAAGTTCGTCACACATACTCAGGTGCTGGAGCCAAACTGGTGCCACACTCAGTAACAGGACAGCATTTCCCCTACAACAGTGCAGCAGCAGGATGAGGATGAAGCTTCCGCATTTCCATCTACCTTGACAGAAATGGACAGTAGAAGTATAATTCAAACACTAGAGCTGCTGACTGAAATGTATAAGGGAAGATTGAATCCAAGGATGCAGACACATGTATTGAAATCCACGCACATCTGTGGATGTTGCAGACAACACCAAGCTGCTGAACTTCAGGAATCTCATGAGATTCAATAAGGCCAAGTGCAAGATGCTGCACCTGGGTCAGGGCAAACACTGGTATTGACACAAGCTGGAGCATGATGGGATTGAAAGCAGCCCTGCTGAAGATGTGGGTGTGCTGGTGGGTGAAAAACATCTCCATAGGCCAGCCATGTGTGCTCATGGCCTGGAAAGTCACTCATATGCTGGGCTGGATCCAAAGCAGAGTGGCCAGAAGTGGAGAGAGGTGATTGTCCCCCTCTACTCCGCTCTGTGGATGCCCCACCTGGAGTGCTACAGCCAGCTCTGGGGTCCCAGTACAAGAGAGACTGAGAGCCAGTACAGAGGAGGGCCACAAAAATCATCAGGAGGCTGCAAGACTTCTGCTATGAAGAAAGGCTGAGGGAGGTGGTGTTGCTCAGCCTGGGGAAGAGAAGAGAGACCTTACTGGTGAGACCCTACTGCAGCACTCCCAAATTATACACTGTTCAACATGTTTGGGAAAGGAGGTCCAAAATGTGGAATCAGACAGCAATAAAATGTTTAATAGCTTGTATTTTGGTTAAGAAAATGATGGAGTAAATGTTTGCTGTCTCCCTCTCCCAAACATTCCTCCCCAATACTACAGACAGAACACCTACAAATGCAAGCAGGCTTTCCCTGGATGCAGAAAAGGCAGCTCTGACTTGGAGGATTTTTCTGTGCTAAGAGCAATTGAGCCCTCTAAATGCTAGTTACTTCATGGCAATAAGCAAGAAATGCTCTCTCCCTGAGATGATATCATAGTAGGAGCCAGGGCAAAGTTTGAACAGAGAGGGGTCACATGCAGGTCAATACAGGTACACCTACACAGTCTTTACTTCAAATTTTGCTGCCATCCACCTTCCCAGAAATACAGCTCCACTCTAGCATATCAAATGAAACCACAAGGATTCAAAGTAAAAATCTACAAACGGGCCTCACCATATGGCCAAAAGCACAACTCCTGTCATTAAAGCAGCACTGCCCATTTCTTCAAAGGGACTAGAATAATCCTATAAGATCTTTATCCTCTCCTTTCCAAATTGAAACATCTTCTCAACTCAACAGACCACTAGAAGTCTGTGGAAATAGCACATCACGTAAATATTTACCATGTTGTTCTTCTGCTGGTGAAAATAGGACTGCAAGAACCTTTACAATGTACATGTACAACATGGAGGAAAGACAAGAAAAGATAATAAAATACCATATTAACTCATCTTTTAATATCTGACAACTAAGATCTGCTGACTGCAGACAAAAGGAAAGACTTTAAGGTGCAATCCTTATAATTTAGCACAAATTGACTAGAATAGGCTTTACTCAGGATTTTCTTTCCCTCTCTGTAAGTGATAAATGGATCTCAAAGGATAAATGAAACACTAAATGTGTTGTGCTTTACACATGAAACACTGAAAGCTCCCCTTGAACAGCGTCACACACTGAAAGCCCCTGATTAATCTCAAGACTTCAATGACAAATGTCCTAATGAGGCCTTGCCAAGCTCAGCTAAAATCTGTTGTGGGCAAAGTGAAATCAACATCAAACGCCTTAATGAACTGAATTACACAAAAAACACAAGAAGGTGGTAAGGTGTGATTTTTTTTTAGATGCTGCTGCAATGTATGCAAAATGATTTTACAAATATTTCTAAATATAACACTCAAAAGCTCTTGGCTCTTTGAAGAAGATTAAAGTAAAACAATGCAATTAAATTCTACACATCAGCATGATTCATGTAGTCAAGCTGTATTTCAGGTGCATCTATGAAAAAACCAGCTATTCAGCATAGACACAGGACATCTTTTGACAGAAAAACAAAGAGACCTCTAAGACCATACCCCTCTATTTCAGTCACTAAGATAAAACAAAATTTATTTGATTGTTAAAGACAGAGATGCAGTCAAATGGAAATCAATTCTTGGTCTGAGCTAAATCACTACGTGAGCAGACACAGCAGGTTGGCAACAGTAAAGTGACATGACTGGCATATTCAGGAGACTCATGTGGTGGGCTCGTAGCTCTGTGAGTCTTGCAGATCTCGTGGAAAGCTGCACTTTCGCTGTGAGTGTGCCTGAGAACTGGAACAGGTTGCTCAAGGAGATTGTGAAATCTCCACTGTTGGAGCAATTCCAAAGTGATCTGGTCATGGCTCCGAGCACCCACCTCCAGGTGACCCTGTTTGAGCAGGGCTTGGGCCAGCTGAGCTCCAGGTCCCTTCCAACCTCAGCCTTTCTCTGAATGGCTTCTAAGGATTTTCACCAACAGACTCTGGAGTGCCACCTCCAGCGAACATACTCAGCCTTCTCTAGCTCAAGAAAGAACTTGTGAGACAGATCAGGTAGGTAGCATGGAAAAGAAAAGAGGAAAGTCAGCAGGGAAAGAAAAAGACAAAGAAAAATGGAACGACATAGACAACTCCTATGGGTAAAGAAGCCTGCCCCAAAAAGAGCAGAGTGAAGCAGCTGTGAGCAGTCTATACCACAGTCTATATTCAGCCGAGTGTAAGCCATTCATTAATATTTCCAACAGCTGAAACACAGCCACCTTTCATCAATGCTTTGGGATAAAAGAGTGACTTGTTAATAACCCACAAACCAACCCAACCACCTACAAAGACGACAAATGTAACAGAATATAAAACTACAGAATAAAAAGTGGTACTTTATAGTGATCTCCCCTTTTCTCTGGGAATAATATAAACAAAACATATTGTTATCCTTGTGCTCATATTACCACTATGTGAAGCAGTTATTTATTTGCAGTGTTGATTTGTTCATATTTTTCCATAAGAAATCACCATCACACCTAGTGTTCTCTTAGGACTTCGCAACATTTTTTAGCTCCATAGAGAGTACTGCATTTTCAGACAGACTTTCCAAAATATAAGTACATGAAATAGACTCTAGCAGACACTGATAGTTGGATGCTCTTCTTGTTGGAAAGGCTGTGTTAACAAGACTGTGATTTTGAACCTGCTTATGTTTTATAAGCCTCTTCTAAGAGTAGCTAATGTTCTCCATGAATTACATCAGCCTGACATTTCCAGGACTTTTTTCTGCTTACAGGATAGCAGAGGATTAAGGGTGCAGCTGGTCAATTCTGTAACTTACCTCTCATAGGCAGGAACACAATCACATACTTAAAAACTATTTAACAGGAGAAAAAGTTAAACACAAAAATAATTTATGGCAACTGGTGGCTAGCCCCTAAAGCATGCAGAAACTACTGAATTAGTATTCCAGTTTTATTTTTAGGTAGAAGCTGCTTATTTAACGCACCTGAGGGAAATTTTACCTTCAGTAAATAGTTTTTCATTCTCAAATTCTGACCACTGTGAGTTTAAAGGGGCATGCAACAACTCTGAAATTTAGCTAACACCCATTATGAAAACAATATGCCTTTCCGCCTTCTAGATAACTAGTCTGGGAAAGGTGAAGAAGAATTTAAACTTTTCACAGGAGCATTTTTAACCCTCATGTATCTTAATTTTTGTCTCCTGATTTCCCATTTCCCAAGGGTCTAGAATAATCCAGTAACATTATATTTCCATATTCAAACATTTTCTCAACTCAATAGACCACTAGAAGTCTGTGGAAATAGGACATCATGTAAATATCTACCATGTTGTTTTTCTGCTGGTGATACTGGGACTGCAAGGACATCTATAATCTACATGTACAACATGGAGGAAAAGCATGAAAAGAAATGCAATGAGCTTGATATGAAAAAAAAGTTGTGGTAAATTTTTGAGTCCAAAAAACCAATCAGCAATTTCAGCAGCCAACTGGAATTTCTTAAAAAGTCAAAAGGATGCCAAAAATAGCAGAAACAATAGATCTTGACATAGAAAGTGGCACCAATACTGGTCAATCTTTCCAAAGAAAAACCTGTCTCCTGTCCAATGTTACCATGTTTAACATTAACTTGCAACGAAATATAAAGATAAACGTAGTACGTACTACTGTTATTTTAATTTTTTGTTCCCTTACCCCAAAATATGTGGATTTTAGTGTTTTTTTCAAAAATAATCTTTTATTTCACAGCCAATGAGAGGTTCCTGCACAATTGATTGAGAAACACTGGTTGAGTCATGCCCCCTTCCAGAGGCCCTACAATGCAAGGTCTCCTGCAGTCAGCCTCTGTCCACAGCAAACTGAGACTCAGCTGCTGGTGTTTTGTCCAGCACAGTGGGACCTCTTGCTCAGAACTCAACTTCTTAGCATGGCCCTGGAGAATCATAACATACTCTTTTTCTCAGCCTCACCACAGTGCAATTATCTGAAGTCACTTGTAGCTCTTCACACCATGCTAGGCACATACAGTGCTTCAAAGAGCGCAGCAATGATCCCTTATGCCCTGAGTCACCACAAGTCTCATGCACAGAAATTCCAATGGAAGCCAAAGGTTAAACAATAGACCCTAGATTAGCTGGTATGTCCATTTATGGCACTACACCTGGAAGAACGGATGCTTTTATCCTCATTTAACAACCTATCAGCAGAAAACCAGGATTCAGTTTTAAAGAGGTGGGGATGGGATATCTGCATTTTAAAAAGAATTAATTAATGGCAGTATTGCCCTCCCTGAAGGGCAGCACAACTGAAAACCTGCTACTACAGGAGACTGAACTTACAAGAGAAGGACAATGAAACACCAGTAACTGAAAACAGTAGCATATTCACTGTTTTCGGTTGGAGGGCTTGTTTTTTCAGGGATGTTTATTTCTAAAGGAGTTCTTTCTGTAGCAGACAAGCAGCTGCTCCCATGGCAGCTCAGGCTAGAGCAAGAGTGATGGAGTAGTAGATGAAACCAATAAAGCATTTCATGTGAGCCACAAACACACTCCTCCAACAGTGTATTTTAATATACATAAAGGGCAAAGGCAGAAATACTGATGACTCAACTCTTATCTCCCAGGCACCCAAACTATAAGGATCAATTGTTGCCCTGCCATGTCAAGTAAAAGCCCCTGAGCTTAAAAATAATTGAAAGATAAGAGAGCTATTCAGGTAAATAGCATATGCACACCCAGCCTCTCTTCTTCTGTAGATACCTGGTTTGGTTCACTGTTGGAGTTAGAAACTAGGACCAGATGGACTTTGGCCTCAGCCCACATGCACTTTTAAAGTTCTAACTCAGTAATTTAAAAGGAAGTCCTGAAAGGAGCAAGAAGCAAATCTTACTTAGAAAGAAAGACTAGAAATGACCATCTGAGGAAAGTATTTCCTACCTTCTGATACTAATCAGGAGGAGAAGAAGCTCCAAATTGGAATCCTCAAGGCCCCTGAGGTCAAATATGACTTTAGCAGTACTCAGGTTCTTAAAGGAAAGAGAGGGATCACAGGAGATCACCAGCTACGCCCGCTGCTCCTTGCCAGGGTCTTACAAACATCTCCTCAAGCAATACAACTCTCAAGTGTAAGAGGAGAGAAAGCTTGAAATGATTCATGCCAACCCCAAACTCACATTAACAGCAGACAGTTTGCTTTTAGACTGGACATGACATTTCTGGTTCATAATACTTTCAAGAGATAGAGAAATAAGAGGTAAAAAGGCCAAGCCAATGCTGTCTAATACTCCAGGCTTTGAAGGAGTATTCCAAATATGACATCCATATGCAGCTCTGAGCACAACAGCATCCAGCCTGGATGCAACTTCCATCCGTTAAAGCAACCCAAAACCATAAAATGTTAAGGGTTGGAACATAAAGATATCACCCTACTATGCACTTGTTCATGTCATTATCTTTATCATTGGCATAACACTGTTGATTTTTTTTAAGCTGTATAAAATCACGTATTCAAAATTAAACAAAACTACTTGCAGTCATGTTATCAGTCTACTTGCCAATACTTGTACAGGATGTTTTCAATTAATCAGAAACACATACTGTTTTCTGTACAATCAGAAAGCTTTATTTAAAACTGATGGACCTTCTGACAACAAAAAAGCTTTAAGGAATCACTGGTAAGCTGCCTATAAGAACACACACACAAAAAAAAAAAATTCTGCATGAAATTCCTGAAATCCTGAACTAAGGCTTAAACAAAACAAACAAAAAAAAGCAGTTCATCTCAGTAACACAGAATGAAGGCAATGCAAACTTTTTTCTCATTTCTTAAGGAACTAGGGACAAGTCTATCCTCAGCTTAGAAGAAGTCAATGGCAGAAATGAAAGATGTTGCAAGGGTATTCACAGAAATCTCCTCAGGAGTCAGATATCCAATATTAGAAATCATATTCTACTGGAAAATTAGTTTAAAGCTGTTTCTGTGAAAACAGTTACATAATCAAAGAATATTTCCTGAAAATACTTTTGTGTAAAAAGAAAAAGGAATCTTGGGATTTTTTTAGCCAAGAAAAACTGAAGCATGGTAATTCGAACAGTATTATTTCTTCTCAAGTTAGTACCTCTAGAAATGCATATGAAGACTTCCAGCTCTCTTTGCTTGCTTCTCAAGGGGTATGTGAATACAAGAAACTGTTTCTCCTGGATCTCATTGCTACCAGTGCAGCACTATTCGATATGCCTAGGAAACAGCTCTTAAATTTGATTCTCCTCTTGCTTTGGATTAAAAGCTACAAAAGTCAGTGTTGTTCCACAGGTATCTAAAAAAAGTGTTAAATCTTCTTTTCCCAGGTGAATGCTTGGCTCCACTTGAGAAAATTGAAGCCAGCAGTAAAGGTTTAAAATGTTTGTTTGCCTCTCTTAACACAACTGAGATTATAAATTTATTACACAATAGCCCAGCAACCTCATGATTATTTTCAGCCACTTGAAGAGACAGTTCAAGAACCTCTCCTACACATCAAACTTTGCAGCTTGCTCTCATTTCCTCCTCTGCCAGCACATGCTTTTCCGTGGCTGTATAGCCAGACAGACAAAGAATTTGAACTAAAACCTGAAACTTGTCCCGTCCTCTCTCAGCTATAGTGCTGTGTGAATAAAGTCCAGGTGAAGCAAAGCAACCTAAGACTGAGCCACTCTGAAACACAAGAACAGCACATTCTTCTCCTGCATTCCAGTTTCAGACTTCCAAAACAACTGAAAGGTGTAAACTGCTTAAAATGACAGAAATATGGTAAAGAACTACATCTATTGGTCATTCATTCATTTATTTTTGTGGGTGTAATGCACACTACATTTTATGAATGCAGGTAGCTTGATTACCCTTGGACACAGCATTCATGCAGAACCTGACCCACAGAACACTACTTTTTCATTTAGCCCTTTCTGTGGCAAGGTCAATGGCAATCTACACAGCCTGTACCAAATATCCTGCAGTGGGGGAGGAACAATGCCAAGGCACCTGCACATGCTGGGTGCCACCCAGCTGGAAAGCAGCTTGGCAGAGAAGGGTCTGGGGGTCCTGGTAGAGACCAAGCTGAACGTGTGCCCTTGCTGCAAGAAGGTGATGGCAATCTGGGCTGCATCAGGAGGAGTGCTGCCAGCAGGGCAAGGGAGCCAATGCTCCTCTACTCAGTACTGATGAGGGTTCCCCTGCAGTATTGTGTCCAGTTCCACGCTCCTGAGCACAAAAAGATAGGGATGTGCTGGTGTGAGTACAGCAAAAGGCTACAAAGGTGATTAACATCTTTCTTATGAAAAAAAAAGCTGAAGGAGATGTGTCTGTTTAGCCTGGGGAAGGCTCAGGGGGAAATCTCATGAATGTATGTAAATACCTGCAGGAATGGAGTCAAAAATGCAGAGCCACACCACTTGTCAGTAGTACGCAGTGACAGCACCAGCGGCAACAAACTCAGACTCAAACCCAGGTGATGCCCCCTGAACATCAGGAAGTACTTTTTCACTGTGACACTGACCAAGCCACAGCACAGGTTGGCCAAGGAGGCTGTGGAGTCTCCATCCTTGGAGATACTCAGAAGTTATGGGCTCTGGGCAACCAGTTCTAGGTGGCCCTGCTTGAGTGTGGGGGCTGGACATGACCTCCAGAGGTCCCTTCCTGCATCAACCATTCTGGGATTCTGTGTGACTGCTGTTTAATGAAGCCCTTTTAAAGTAAAAAACAAGGAGATGAGGGCTTCCCACCTCCACTATTTGCACTCCAACTTGTACTCTGTAAATCCCTTCACATTGTGGTCTCCAGCACATATGGAATCCATTGTGAACAGACAATCTGCCAGCTCTGAAAACAGCAACGCTGTTATAAAACAAGAAACTTCAACCCTGGTTTTGGCACAACTACGTTAGTAAGTCTCAAACATAACCATAAGAGGGAAAAAAAGCCTTTTTTTTACTTTCCTTTTTTTTTTTTTTTTGTTAAGATTGATATAATTAGATTAAGGAAAAAAAGCTGCACCGTGGCAAATTACAGAAATTCTAATTTCTTTTCCAGGTTAAACTTCAGAACTTAGACTTACAGGGCAAACTTAGATTTCAGATATATTTCCAAGTGTTGTTTAAAGCTTATGAATAGTTAACAATGTAAAATTTCTGTCTGGTTTTGCTATCTAGAGGTAATTACTACTCCACAAGAGTAAAGTCTCCCACATGTAGCCTAAAGCTGCATCTTTCTAGATAGTCTTTGCAAGCATATTCTGAAGTAAAAATAGGTGACAACACACTCTGAAATCTTGTTTCTCTTCATAGCCCCACACCTTTTCATACACTTGACAAAATATTTAATAGTGGAACAGTAAAAGCATCTGCAGTATCATCACAGATTACAGAAGACATTTTGTCATATCTATGTGGTTTCATTCAATTAAAAAACTTCACTGTAACACATTAGAAAAATCTGAGGAATTGTAGTTGGGCAAACCTGCATGCCACATGTCAGACTAGCACAAGACTTCACACCAAGGATGTCCTGGATCTGAGTCATTTTGACATAGTAATGAAAAAAACTACTTGACAACAACAGACTGTTACCAAAGAGAAAAACAAATATATTTCTCTCACTCAGTACTACATGCATTCAGGAAACTCTTCTGATCATAGCTTGAGACATGGGTATCAGACCCAGCTTTTGAAATATCAGAAGAGACTACTAGTTAACAAGTATTCCTCAGATATATTATTACCCTCTTCTTATTTTATGTTAATTTTAGGAAAGCACTTGCATACTTTAAATTTGTTCTTCCTAGAGCTTGTGGTTAATGAAAGCAAATGACTTAGCTGCTGTGTCATTTGAATTATTGAAAAAGCACACGACTGGGGGGCACGGGAGCCCTTCCCAACCAAAGCCATGGTTTCAGTGGCTCCCAGCGCCCTGTCCACGGCACTCCTTATTTCCCCCAGTGTCTGCAGGCTCACGCACCTCTTCTATGAGTACACACATGGGCAATGCAGAAGTCCTGCTCCTCTAAGAGGTCTCTTTTTGCAGTGGAATAAACAACAAAAAAAGGAAGTGTAACATATGATTTTGGTGTTGCAGTCACTGTCTTCTCTTTGCAAACTGTACTAAGTATTCGAGCACACTTTTCGGCGCTGTGGTCAAGATGCAGTCTACCTCAATATACCACAGCTAATATTCCACTCACTCCTACAGCCAACTTTAAAACAAAGCAGCTCATAAAAAGGCTAGACAGTCTATTTTAGCTACCTTCTGCCTTTTCATTTAAGAAGTCTGCTGCAAGAGCGCAGCAGATACTCAGAATGAAACACTGTGTTGCATTCATAGTTCATGGTTTATGAGTACAAACCATTCCCTCCAGCCTCTCACTCAAGAGTCAAGTCGAGCTCCAGAGAATGATAGCTGAGATCCAGGTCTTGAAAATGTGGCAGGGGTCTAGGTATTAAGCTGCCAGTACAACCAAAAACATGATTGGGTTGTGGAGATACCTCCTCTACCCTTTACCACAGACCTCTGTCAACCCTGCATCGTATTTAAGTAATTTGTCATTTAGCAACCTCAGTAATTGCCAGT
Organism: Geospiza fortis; assembly: GCF_000277835.1. Lineage (NCBI taxonomy): Eukaryota > Metazoa > Chordata > Aves > Passeriformes > Thraupidae > Geospiza > Geospiza fortis. Next base: position 8,128,390 of record NW_005054312.1, read on the forward strand.
GGTTTTTATTTTCATTATAATCACCACCAAGTTTGCAGGCCTGCAAATGGGTACAAATATTCAACTTCTTTTCTGAAGATAGGTTTAGACCTTGGTTCAAATGGCAGGACCCCACACTTGTGAAGCATTCTAGTCCTGTTCCAAAAAGGGCTCAGCATTCCT
>NW_005054312.1:8128561-8174743 GCF_000277835.1 Geospiza fortis
GCTTTAGTTCCAGCTATCCTTTTAATCTTACACCTTGCACAGCACTCCTGGCTTTATGGAAAGCACAGAATGAAAGGGTGTATTTCAGGAATGAGACTTGCCTCATCAAAAACCTGGTCCTTGGATGTCCACCTGCACATGTGTTTTTCAGCCTGCTCATGTTTTACTTTTATTTATTTATAACATGGTGAAAATCATTAATTTCTACATACCAATTCATCAGTTTCCCTTGTGCAGCACTCCCAGTGCCTTCACCATTGCTGACAGAACAATGGCAATGGGGAGCAGCAAGACAAAAACCACCTAACAGACTTCTACTCTGACACAGACTGAAAAACCATCACTCTTTCAACTGGCAGTTAATTTCAATCACCTGACTTTTGGAAAGAGGAAGCAGACTTGTATGTTCAGAAACAAATGATCTGTGGACAGGCATAGGGCAATGGCAACCACAGATTTAGTTCCAGAACAGAGAAAATACCTTGCACTGGAGCTGCTCTGTGTCCCAGTGTGTCCTTCCCCACCAAGCAGAGAATTCTCAAAGTATCTGTGAAGCATCAACAACACCTGGGTAGTTCAATGCCACTCTCAGCAGTGGAGATGCACCTTTTTCCTTTGCGCAGATCTGGACTTAAACACGAAGTTTTGCTGGTTTAAAATTCTATTTGAACATGGCAAATGTGGTCATTGCTCAGAAATAGCTCAGATGGGCCCTGGAGGGTTTGCAGTGTCTGAGAGGGAGCAGCAGATATGTGCTGCTTGTTCTGGGGAGAAAGGAAGATCTTTTTGCCAGTTTACTGCACGCAGCACCCAGCCAGAACTGTGGGATCTGACTGTGCTCACCTTGACTGCACTCACCTTGACTGCTGAGAGTCACAGGATCTTTCTCCTCTTCATCAAGTCACTGCTGACATGACCACAACCCACATTACACCCTCAACCAGAGGAGAAGATGAGTTAGGTAGGGAACCTTTGTCACAGCAGAGCTCAAGGGAAAGGAGCAAAGCAGAACCAGGGTGGACAGATGCAAAAGTGGCCAACAAAAATGAGCCTACTAGTCTAGTTGGGGCAGAGTAGAATTCAGCTGGAACACACCCAACATTAAATATTTATTAAAAAATACGCAATTGAGAGCCAAATCACTAATTGCACTTGCAGTGTTAACACTCATTTTCTCCAAATGCCATCCCTCCTGATTCTACAAACTTCTGGAGACTCACAAACCTTCTGTTTTACTCTGTGAGGAAGAAGTAGGATGACTTCTTCTTTTGTTCCTGCTACTGGCCACCTGCAAGACTGAACTAGTCTCTTCATTTCAATGCTTGTGTCTCTTCCTCTCCCCTTTTGTTTTGTCTATTTAGCTATTTAGCTTTGGGGCTTTGTGGGTGGCTGCTTGTGTATTGTGCTAGGTTTGTGGGTTTTTGGGGTTGTTTTTGCTGCTTTCAAAATTTTTGGTGATAGAGGAGGATGTGTTGTAATTTTTATTCAGCACTTTACTTATATCTTCAGCTCTTGGGAGACACTGACTGGGACAGAAACTTGGCCTAAACTGAAATATAAATATTTTAAGTTACTCTGGGTTTCAGAGAAATTCCAAAGATGTAACACGAATCCCTGAAAGGCTTCAAAGATAAGGGCAAAAAGCAAGCTACAAAAAGCCATTTTAAGTCCCCATTTTTAAGCAGATCTTTAGGAAGAAGAGCTGTTACGTTCAGCATGAGCTGAACTGCCTGGGGCAATGGGACAAACCCCAGGTCTGGGTTTAGTAACACTGGAACACCCACACACTGCTTTCAGGCTGTGACTGGCATCAGCAATCCAAATAAAAAAAAAATATTCAAAATCTTCAATTTCTCCCTATCAGGAACTGTCTCATGAAAACACTCCTTGGGTAAGGGCTGAGAAGTTTCAGGATCTGGCTCTATGTATGTGCCTATGTATCCACACAAATATATATATATATATTTCCATATTTCTCTGTGTGTGCATGTATGTGCATGTGTGTGTTTCTAAGATGTTCTCAGAAATCCTGTTCCCTGTTGGAAGATTCAAAGACACGAATAACCCACCCATGGCCAAATCAGTTTCATATTCTTTACTTCTCAAGCCAAATTTTCCTGGTGATATATAATGAGATTTTACATTCTTTGTGCTCCATTGACTAATTAGATCAATGCAGGCTACTCCCCCTGTCCCTCCCTTTTTGTAGTAGGGACTTTCATCGCCCATAGCTACACAAGGGTGGTTGCTTTTACCAAATATTTGGAGATACTGCTAATGGCTTCATTTGAACTCTGCATTGCTGCATATTAGTATGGAGGAGGGTGGGTTGTGTATTTTAATCCATACTGTGATTGCTTTGATGTTGTTTGTAATGAGGAATACGGGTTTATTTATACATATCAGAGCTGTTATAGGAATTTGTGCTTCCCAAAGGATTAGATTTCCACTATCAAACAAAACACAGTGTATACTTAGAAGAAGGGGGAGGCTAACTAGAGGTCAATTTTCCACTCACAAACTACAGTGCTTAGCCTCTCTCTCAGTTCTTTCCATCCACAGATCCAAACACTTTGTACAGAAAGCTACCAGTTATCCCCACGCTGCATGCAAGAAAACAAGCAGGACAGCACCACACACTGCTCCAGCTCACATGGAGCTGTGGTTAATGCAGCATTAGTGAAGTCACAGGAGCCACTGCTGCCTCCAGATTGACACCGCCACGCACACATTTTTAAAAAACCACACAGGAACTACCAAAAATAAGGATGTAAGTTTTACATCCTTGACAGACGGTGGATAAGAGGGTAGAAAGGATGAAGTTGAAGGGAAGGGTGGGCTGAACATGTATTTAAAAGGGATTCAAAATATTAAACCAAGGGACTATGTATGGTTCCTGTTACTCCTTCTTATTCTGAATGCTGAGACCACAAAACTGCAGCACTACTATTTTCTCCCTTCAGAAGCTCAAAGTCAATGTACAAATTACTGCAATTATTTAATCTCGAAATTAGGCATTTATGCCAGAGGCAAAAATGAAACTTCATTTCCACAATATAGAAAAATGATAGCCCAGTGCAAGTCACCAGGATCAAGTACTTAGCACCCAAAATAGAGATAACTGTTCTGGAAAATAAAATCAAACTCACCACTAAATGAAGTTTCTGACACAGCTCACTCTCATGTAAATTTAAGCATAACTGTGCACCAGGTCTTATTGTACAAAAGCCTGGAAAAGAAATCTGTCTTCCTAAACTGAGTTTTGATTCCCAGCTGCAGGGGCTTTTATCCTTTCAGCTTCACTAATTCCTCTTAGTGTCATTTAACCATTTACTTTTAACATGAGGATCTTCTAAAATTACACCATTTACAAGGGGAGAAGACCTTTACAGAATACTTTGTGGACTCTCTAGAACTTCCTTTTCAGAGCAGATCTGCTTGGGGTACAGCTTTGTCTCTTCATATATATTCGACACTAAGTTTTTACCAGTTTAGTTACTTAAAATATTCTGGTGGAAAGAAATTATGAGGGTGAAAGTAGAGAGGAGAGAGAGAGCAAAGGTGTGACAACACTCCAGATCTGGTAGAAAATGCACTTTTACCAACCCCTCAGCACCCACAGTCAGATACACTGCAGAACTATGGGAGGAAGAGGCTCACGGACAATGCATGGAGAACCTGGATGATCCTGGGTGCCAGAACTGTGCTCTGCACTCATGGGTGTGTGAGAAAGCCTTTTTCTCTGCCCAGTGAGAGCAGCACATTCTAATCACTCACTAAGGAAAGCTCCTGCAAATGCTCCTTTATTTAGGGACTGCAAACACCACCTGAACAAAACCTCAGAGCACTGCTGGGTGACAGGAATCATCTGAATCATTCTCCCACCACCCAAGTGACCATGGTGAAGTGGCACAGTGACTCTTGGAGCACAGGGTAGGGACAGACAGACACCCCTCAGTCCCGTGTGCCTGGCAGTGCCCCAGCTGAACACAGAAAACACATTTTACCTGCTACAGAAAATGGCTCAAGGCCATGTCTGAGCCTGAGTTCCCAGCTCACTGGCAGCAAGGATGACAAGCCAGGTCACAGGGATGCACAGAAAACCCTGTGTGTCAGCAGAGGTACAGACTCATGGAGAACCTCTTCCCCTGGTTTTATTAAGCGTGGCTGAAAGCAAGATAGAGCATCAAAACAGACCGAAATAATGAAATTTTTATCCCTAGATACCAAGTTGGCTTAAAAGAACAGCATTTTTAACAAGCATTCCACACATCTATTGGAAATGTTTGGGGGTTTTGAGCACGAGGACATGGGAAGAGGCAGCCACTGTGACTACAAAAATATCAGTTTCCTGTTTAAATTTGGGACTGTATTTAGACTTGATGGCTTATCGTCTGAGAAGTTTCTCTGGATATAGGGAAGGTTGGTTTGTTTGTTTATATTAAGGATAACACAGTTTCCTGACTTGGATCACAGTGTTGATATTTGCCAGTTTCATGTCAATTGTGAGTAAAAAAATCAACTAATTTACTCAAAGACTGTGGTGAATTTGTTCAGTACATCCAACTCCAATTCTTTTTATAAAAGAATTGGCCATTTCCACACAACAAATATTTCAAGTTTGGAAATGCTTGGACTATGCAGCTGTTATGTAGTAGACTATTAGATACTTAGAGGAAATTCCTCTCAAAAAGGAAGCTGAAAGCTGGTTTGATCATAGATAGGAGACTTCCCATGACCTTCCACTGCCTGTATCTTAATGCCTATGTCAGAGTTCCAACTCTATATTCAACACATGAGACTCTTTTTTATGCCCTGACTGTGAACAGCTAGCACTGCCTACTCCATTGGTTCTCTAAGGAGTTGGTGAAAGAAGCTGCAACATGGACACAAAAGTAATTGCAAAAAGCTAGGGTGAAAACTTTAACCCACTCATTTGGAAAGATATCAGGGTGAGAAGCTGACAAGCGAGATGCTTTTGGCTTGTCTAGTACTCACCTCTCCAAAGCAGAAGATATCTGAGAACTTATTGAAATGAATTTCATTTCACTCTTTGCTGGGGTCTCTAATGGAAAAGCTCAAATCAATTTACTTTAAATTACCAAGGTTGAAAAAGAGAGCAGTTCTCAAGTTGATTCACCAATGGATTTGTGGCTCAAGAACTCCAAGACAAGCAAGGACCCAGATGTTATTGGAATAAACTGTTGGAGTCTCATGTGCTGACACAAACCTGTCAGATGCTAACAGCATATAGATGCAAAGGGCCTCCTCATCCTCTTGTAAAAATGCTTGTTTTGGCACAGAAAAATGTGCATTTGTACCATGTTTAATCTGGAGAAAAAGAAATTAACTCATAGCATGAGTATCCCACTCCACTTTGGAGATAAGACATGTTTAAGAAGTCTGTCTGCTGCTCCATCACTAAATGATTTGTGTTTTATTATCAATCCATAGCAGCAAATTAGCTTTGACCTCAGCCATCTTCCCTTTCCCAAACCTCACTGGCAACCTTTTATCCTTTCAACTTCTTTGTCAAGATGGGATATCCACCAACAAAACCAACTTGAACTTTACACTGACAAATCTGTCCTGTGCTACTGGATGTTTTATTGCAGTCACAAATCCAAACTTTCAAAAGCCAGAAAATAGATGATGAAGGCACAGACTGGTATGACCTGTGTTCTTAAAAATGGTGACAGCCAGCACTGATTTTCATACATTGTAGCACAATCAACAGGTAACTGATAACCATGAAAATGAAGGGAAGGGGAAAAAAAGGACAGTAGTGTTGTATATCTCAGAAGTAGAAGACAACACAAACCATGGATGAGAAGCTCTTGACCACACAGGGATGACATCAGGTGCACTGGTTCTGTGGAACACATGGGATTCCTCCTCCCTGTGAACTGTCTCCACACTGGGAACAAACAGGTGACAGACAAGGCAGAACTGTCCCAAGGGTGTTAGGTTCACACCAAAACAAAACTCTGCCCATGCATAAGCACCACACAAAGCGCACAGACCCACATTCCATAATGGCATGATTGTAAAATGTTGAAGACAAGGAGAACACCATGTTGCTTTTCTTGCCTGTGTGGCCATGCCAGAAGCAAAAGGCAAATGCTTCTACTGAGAACAATTTTGACATTTTGTCTGCTGCTGGGTCCTCTAAGGTGGATTCATAAGATCAGAACATTAAAAGTGTAAGTCAAACCATACAGTAGAAAGAGCAGAGCCCAAAGGAGAGCTGTGGCACTCTGCAAAGATGCCTCAAATCTCATCTTCTGGCAACAGTAAGTTTGCATTTGTGTAGCATTTCATAAACCTTAAATTAGTAAGGCTTTAACAAGCTGGAAAACAGTAACCTTCTTCCACTGCAGGGGCACAAGATGCTGAAACACTCAGCCAAAGGTCTTGCAGCAAGTCAGTACAAGTACCACAAGTACTTTTGTCCCCTGGGGATCTACTTTATGCTGGAAGATTTCCCCAGTGCAGCTCCGCCAGAAACACCCACTAGCAGAGGAACACCTCACACTGAAGGAAAGAGGAGTGATGGTGCTCTCAGGATAACACAGGTGCTCTGAGCAAATGACCTTCCTGGCCCTTGTACAGGCTGAGGGACACAACTTCTTCCACACTCCTAACCTGCCCAACTCCCAGACCTGGCCTGAGACCCAAATGTGACCATCTCCCAGCAGTTCACTTAATGTCTCAATTTAATAATCTGTGAAGTCAAGCAGGGAACATCACTGCCCTTCACAAGAGCTCTTCTACTTTGTAGAACTGGGTGGTGCAAACTTTAGTCCTCCTCTAAATGGGAAGTATTTATTTTTCACTGCCTCACAAGATGCTCTAAAAAGTTGCTGCAAAATACAGTCCCTCCCTAGGGGAACAAATCCCAGCCTGTACCTTATGAAACCTCTGCTAAACACAACCAGCTGGTAAGAAAAGAAACTAACAAAACCAAACCCCAAACCCAGGAGTCTTGCAATTACTCCTCTGGGAGAATCTTCAGCAAGTGCTGGTTCTGACCTCTGTCACCTCCAAGATTCCCCAGGGAATCTGGCATTAATTGCTCATTCTTCTGTGCCCAACATTTCTGAATCACTAAGCTAATGTCACACCTTAGGCTGGTCTTTCCATTTTTAAGTAGGAATTCAGCAGGGCAATGTACATTTCTTGTACCTTTTTTCTAGTTTGGACTAGCAGAAATTTCCAAAGCACAGGACAGCCTTCAAGAGTAACTTCCAATCTAAGCATAAATTCACAGGCACGAGATTTCCCAGCTGCAGTGGTTTCCACACAAGCTGTCCAGGCAGTGACAAGCTGGGTGTTGAAAATTTGCTTACGTTGACTTTATTTTTGTGGGAGCTGTGCAAACAAACCCAAACAATTCTCTTTTTAATGCTCATGACAAACATTTCACTTGCATTTTATCAAAGACACATTTTTGTGCTTTCAGTCCAGGCCCTGCTTCATGTTGCTACAAGCAGGGAGCACTGGCTCTACATTCAGTTGCTGGTTGCAGCTTCTCTTTAAATCATTTTTACTGATTTGATTTAATAATATGCCATCCATTAATATTCTGGTCTGACAACAGACTTGGGTAGTTCTGTTATTCCCAGTGAGGATGAACCTGCACCAGAAACTCGAGTGTTCAGAAAGGGTTATACAGTTAGAACAAGGTATATGTAGATTATCCTATGCTGCCTTATGACAAGACCATTTATCAGTGCAAAGCACAAAACTGCTTTTCAAAAAAGAAACACAACTGCTTTCCCTTCCAACAAAAAAACCTGACACCTGCCAACTCACCAATTCATCAAATGGCTTACAGATGTCCATCTCAAAACCATTTAAGAACATGGGTCCAGGTAAATTCATCCACTGCTCCACACTGAGGTCCCTCTAGTGGCACTGAATGTCACCCACCCACATGCCACAGGCAAAGTGGATGACACCTACACTGCCACACAGAGGCACAGCTCCCACTTCTACACCGTGCTAACAGGAACAGAGCCATACATCAGACAGGACAGCAAATGACAGGGAATATTCTGTCAGATCCTTCTGAGTCTGCATACACATACAAGGCACATCAAGTACCCCTTAAGAAAGGATTTTCTGTATCACCTCAGACAAGAGTGTCATGCCTCCAGATGTGGCCAGGGTGAATAGGTCTTCTTGGTTACACATAAGACACAGAAACCTTCTGACTCCTACAGGAACACAGCTGGAGCCATGGGAGCTAACAATACTGCTACCTCACAGGTCTTCAGACTGAAGAAAAGTAAAGCAAAGACAAAACCAAAGGAACACAAAAGGATTCAGTAAAAACAGTGTTAAAACAAAAGAAACATTTTTATTTATATCTTACCTCACTGGGAAAGACAATTACATCGCTTTTATTGTTCACAGGTAGCAGAGAATTTGGATGAGACAAGCTGCCATGGTTTCTGGGTTAGGAAACACTCACATACGAGAGCAGAGAGGACCAGAAAGTGAATAAGAAGACTGACCATCCACATGGTTTGAACACAATTTGTAAAACCCTTCTAACTGCTAAGGGAAGCAAGACCTGAAACCAAACCAGATCTTTCATCACAAACATTGGTGAAATTGAGGCATGGAGTTTGTCAGTTCTGATTATCTGATAAAACAAAGATCCATTCTCAGATGTTCTCAAGAAGCATGGGGTTTGAGTGGGGACTGCCCATGCAGAACTGTGGTAACTGCTGGGGCCTTTAACAGATGGACAGGCTCCAGGAATGGAAGGTGACAGCAGGGTAGCTGAGCCCACAACCTCACTGCTTGAACCAGCTTGGTAAGGAGGAATCCCAGGGAGGAGGAACAAAAGCCAGTTCTACTTTCCTAGAGACAGATCTCACCTGATTTCTCTTCAAGGACACAGCTTTTTGACTAGGGTCTCTCCAGTGCTTCACTTGCTAGGTGACAGCACTGGGGTTTTCAAAATAAGACTAAAATATTAATATATTTGACAAAAAGGAGGCCAGTTTTACATTAGAAGTGACTACCTAGGTTCTAATGATGTCCTTCCTGGAAAGTTTCTTCTTGCCTTAAATTTGTCAAAAAAGTTTAATTATAACTAGGAGAAAAATGCACTCTGTCCTTCCCACCCATTTTACAAATCATGATGTTTTACTGTTCAACACCTAAAATAATCTTACCAATAAATTCAAAAACACATGATCCAAAATTTCATATAACCATGAATTAGTTGACAACATAATTAGAAATAAACCAATGCAATATCCGATCTAGGAAAAAATGCAAGGTTTTTCATCTGGAAAGTAGCTTTAAGTCAAGTGAAGAACTCAAAGGCAACTCAGATGAATAACTGGCCAAATAAAACCTGACCAATCACTTGTCTTTCTAAACTAAGAGCTCTGCTCAAGGCGATTTATAAAGGTAAAATGAGGATCAAGATGTCCCAATAGTTGGAATCAAAAGAAGGAAACTACCAACTTGACTGTATTTCTCTGCAAAGTTTGTTATTCATTTGTCCAGCTACAAAAAAATCAACTGACATTGACCATCAGTTTTAAGCTAAGAAATTTACAATTTAGAAAACCACAAAGAAATTAAATATGATAGAATCTCTTATCTCCTTAGTCTGACTGGCAACTGCTTAAAAACTGCTCTCCTGGTCTTGCTGAAGAGCACATTTCTTTTTCTGTTTTTCCTCTCTTCTACTAAAAATGTGAACAGCACTGACATACTGCTCCCCTTATTTCCTGTCTGCTGTTCCTCTCATTTTTACATTAGCACTAATGCAAAAACCACTGGAAACCATGCACAGGCTGGGCTTTAAAAAAACAAGGTATTTGTCAACCTTTTAATTCCTCTGTTAAAGAAAGGAAGAGAAAAACCACTCACACAACTAGGTTTCCATAAGTAATGGAAAGAGCAATGCAAAGAATCTATAGACCCATTCTTTAAAAACTATGAACAGGGAAAAGAAGACTATGAAAAAGGCTGCCCTTGCTAATTTTTGAAAGTAGAAAAAAATGTGAAACAAAAGGTCTAAGGAGAAAATAAGAAGCAGCTTTCAAAATAATACCACACAAAACACCACTGTGTTAGGAGAAAAAAAAAGGGGAAAGGGTGGAAGAAAAAAGGGGAGGAGAAAAAGAAAAAAAAAAAGGAGGGGGGGAAAGAAAAAAGGGGTGAAAAAGAGAAAAAAAGCCAATCCAACAGCTTGAGTGCTAGGATCTTTAACACTCACAAACCTGTCAAACATTTTCCTCCCATCTACTGTGTCTTTCTTCAATACTACAGTCCTTCTGAAAAGGGGAGGCAGAAGAAAAATGATTGCACTACATTTACATAACTGCACAACACGGGAGATTTATCAGCATTTTTGAACAGCCAAATCAGCCAAACAAATTGTCTGCAGAACTGCAACAGTAACCATTGGAGTTCTTACCATCGGCAACATCACAAGTGTGTGGGGAGAATCAAATCTTTTATTATAAAAATCAATCACAATTCCCATTCTGTTCCTCGATCCCTTAAAAAAAAAAAAAAGCCACAAAAACCTGAGTGCTGCTAATTTAGCCTTCTCACTAAAGAATGAATACCAGATAAAAAGGGAGCCGACGGCTGGCCCAGAGCCAAAAAGAAGGCTTTCAGGCACAAAAATTGCCCAGAACAATGTTCTGCACTCAGAATTTTTTTACATGCAACTCTGTACAGACATGACAGGCATATCTGGCAACATGGCTAAGAATATACATTTATGATGGAGTACACTGCCTTTTAAAAGGAGAAATAAATTAGAGATTAACGCCTTTTATGCAAGCTGCAAGGAGAAGAATTCCTGGAGCAATTCAATTCAGCTCAAGGAACAAGGCTTCTTTCAAAAAGTCACCCTTTAACTGGGAAGGGCGCTTCTTTGCAGGGAGTCTGAACTGAGAAATACGCAGCTCCTTGCTTTCTATTTATAGTCATTCAGGCAGTGAATAGCCTCATTCCAAATGCCACAAGGCATACTCACAACCTTTTATTCGAGAGACCTGATTTGTGTTTCATTTCAAAAAGTCCAGCGTGATGAGGAGAAAAAAAAAAACCTCACAGAAAAAAAAAAGAAAAAAAAAAGGGAGGGAGAAAAACGGTACACATCTTGCAACAGAAACACTTTTCCCCCCCAACTTTTCCTTTATGAAGCTGGTGCTGTAGAGTGTGGAAAAGAGGGTGGGTTTTTATTTAGAAACTTCCCTATGGGAAGGGAAAGAAAGTGGGAGCTTTGGAAGTGGATGCATTTTTACTCATTTAACACTGAATGCCAGTTGCCCTGCAATTTAAGCAAGTCTGGGGGAAGGAGAAAAAGGAGTGAGGGGTGAAAGCATTTCAATTACTTGGCTTTGAAGGACCCTTCTGAATGAGAAAGGGACAGAAAACACTTGTCAACTGCAAGTTCAAGTGAAAGCCACTTCTGCCAATGAAGTGTGCAGATGGCTGTGGGGGTTCCGCTGAACCCTAACTGGGCCTCTATTATGTCTTTATTGCTCACAAAAAGGCCAGGGTCACCTTCAGTTTAGAATAAGTTAGCATCCTTTCCCACAGAATGACTCTGGTCAATCAAGCCAAGCAAAGGAAGTCTTCCTTTGAGTGACTGCTATCCCATCAGTGCACTGAAGAATTTTTAGAAAGGATAAATAGACACAAAAACCTTTGGTCTCATCCACACTACCGACATTTATCAGAAAAAATTCCCACCACTGCGGACAACCTTGGGAGAACCAGGGTAGGCTGCTGGTGGCTGTCATGTGTGTCTGTTAGATTTCTCTCTCGTTAGCCCTGGATGATATGAGTCTAAAAATGGTACTGACAGCTTTCAAAATTTCACTAATAAGATGTGGCATGAAAAGCAAGTTCCACACCTTTATTTGTAGTGGGAGCTCTTCAGCAGCATGGGAACCTCACCAGGCCAGCCCAGCACGCCAAGTTCCCTATTTCTTACAGCATCCACATTTCATGTGTTTCACAAGCAAAAATTGCAGAAATTTGTGCTGACAGGCACCTGTGGTACCATCACCTGCCCTCCCAGCGTTGCTCAAGAACATCCGCCTGGAACATTCCAATATGATCTTCTGTGGTGTTGTGAAATACCATCACTAATGCAGATGGTCTTAAAAAAATGACCCAACAAAGCTGAAATAGAAGGCTGGAATTTGTGTTTGTGGCAAAAATATTTCTGTATTCTTAATTTAAGAAGTTTACACCTAAGGTCGCTAAACACCAAGAAAGGGTTCAAACAAGAGCAGAGGAAGGAATTTTTTCCCAGAGAAAAGTTAATTCCCAAACTATGGCATATTGGCACAACTATCTTCAAAACATCAGAGAAACAAGTCTCTTCCAACACTGGTATAAGACATTATTCATGAGATCTCAACTCCTGGGCAGCAAAAACCACCTTCCCTCTAGGTTAGAGGTAAGCTCTATGGCAAATTAGCATTTTTCTTGGGAAAATACAGAAGAAAGTAGGAAAATGAAATCATAAAAGGTAACAGTATTTAAAGGAAATCACTCATAGCTATTGGCAAACAATATAGCCAAAAACTTCAAGAAGGTTACCAAGTTAAAACCTCCCTCAAGTATCCTACCTGCTAGTCTGACAAACTCAAAGTTACTCCAATTTCCATAGAAGCCAACTTTTTCTCAGCAACTGGAAAAACACATACTTGTTCTGTGCTAGAATATACATCAGGCTCTCTTAGAGCGGGGCTCATTTCCACTCTTCATAGGTACAGAAGCCTTTGTGCCACTATACACAAAATCCCTCTTTTAAATACAGGAAGCTGATCCCAACAGTGGAAGTAAAGCAGAATTCTCTCCCTAGCCAGACAAAAAGGGTGATTTGGAATCGGATAGCCTAAAATAATTCTTCAGGGAGAAAGGAGAGCCCCAAACATGTACAACTCAAATAATTCTTCAACTTTGTAGTTTAATACATCCTCAGGATTTCCTCTTGATAAATATGGCAAAAGCTGCACATGCAGAAGTAATTTCTAAGCACTCCACAAAGACCAAATTTAGAAGCTGCCTGTCAGTTGTTTCTTTTTTAAGTTGTCCCTTTAAAAGAATAGTACAAAACAAAAGAGTTCCTGGATAATTACACAAGATTTAGAGAGTTTTATGGCAATAAAACAGTAGCTCTAATAAATCAGAAATTGTTATAGATTAATGTAAGTTCATACTGGTAGAAACATGAGTGTGGAAAGACTCCAAGGTGTATTTAAACTGTATTTTTTTCACTTTGAAGCTATTTGACACGGTACCAAGAGGGGCATATAAAAGTTTAAGAGAACGTCTGATCAAAACCATCCTATGGAGGGATCTCATTCAATCCAAACATTATTTGAGAGTTTTCTACTAGTGCATTAAGTGACATGACTAACACAGGCCACATTATCTCCTGTATCATCTAGGTGGGACAAGTCCCTGCTGCAACTGCTTCTACACAATGGGGTTTTGCTGCAAGGCTGGTTTTGCTCTACTTCTTTACAGATGAGAATTTCTGGTTATTTATGATGCTGAAGGCAAGGTCAACTAATATGAACCTTGCATTTGGAACAGAGAAACAGAACTCCTTGATGTTTTTTAGTTCCTGAAAACTGGGGAAGGGGGAAAGAGAGAAGGCTAATCCAGCATCTCAGCACAACCTCTAAGGAAAAATTCTCTTTACTACAGAAAAGATTTGCCTTTATTATGGAAAACCCATTTATGCTCAACAGTAGCCCAGACAACAGTCTTCACTTCAGACACGTAGCTGCCTTTTCCATATGTATGGTCTAGGCTGTGAAGAAAAGAACTGGCATCTTGAATTTGATTTGTAGTTAGTTATCTGGGAAATGTCAGCTTAAAGAATTAAAAATGTGCTCATGGCACCTCATGCTGCCAAGGAGACATGGTACATCCCTTGAGGACTGAAGCCCCCACACCCCTGTCAACTGGGCTGCTGCATTTCAGCCAAAAGGTGATAAAAACCAGACTAATTGAGTCCAGGCCATCTTTCATCTGCAGAGGAACTGCACCATCCCTCCCCATCTTATCCCATCCAGAACAGCAGAAAAACATTTCTCAAGAAAATTTTGCTGAAGAATGGAAAGGTTTATGTATCTCCAAGAGCACTGCTGAACACAGGATGGAACCAGCCACAGCTTGGTTGTGTTCCTTATAATTAACACTTTCTTCTTCAACACTGTCATACCTTTCACTTGCTCAGGGCTCAGATGCAAGTTCACCTGGCAGCTAACACTCAAAAGGGACAGGAGGAAATTCACCTTCATAAGTTTATCTTCTTCCCTTTGGTCAATGAGTCTCTATGCTCTGTGAACATTTCCTTTCTACTTAGCTTAGAGCAGAAAGGTGTGACCCTTCTGTTCTGATCTCAAACATCTAATTCTGTGAAACTGGATCTGACTTTCTTCAACAGCTCCCACACTTGGCAAAAGTCATCTTAGAAGTAAACAAAGCTCATGTAGTGCAAGGTACAAAATAACATATTGAAATGCCTAATTAAGCAGCAAGCAAAACACAGACAAACTAATCTTGTCATTAGAAGAGTGGAGCTAGAAGGCTCTGTGCTCCTGAACAGGATATGCGCATTGTTTGTTGGCAGGTAGAGGCTGGCTATATTTCTGTGTTCCAGAAAGAAGTCGTATCACATCAGGAAATCCTGAAGCACAGTTCAGGGTTTAGAAACATGCAACAGACTCAGAAGAATTTCAATTCTCTAAAGGCCATTAAGATCTGAAATCACTCACCAGACTGACCTGCTGAACATTACAGATCATTGTCTGTCATCTCAGCACTCTGTTCCACACTACAGACTGGTGTCTACAAGGCTGGACAAACTGCAACATCATTTCTATGACAGCAAATTAGTCAAGATCATTCCAAATATGCATAAGCAGAAAATTCTTAATTGCAGAGGAAGTTGGGACATCCCTGGGAGTCAGAACTGAGGTGCTTACTCTTGACCCCAAATCTGGGGACAAGTCTGGTATTGTAAGCTGAACACAGTCAACAGATAGATGAGGGAGTGGGGATTCTTACACAAGAGAGAATAAAGATCCTTTTCCCCTGGCTGCCAGGTTTCCTTCTTCCTACAGGTGCACACTCCTGTGAGGCTGTACATAATTTTGCAGAAATAGAATTTTAGTCAAAGATACAGCTCTCTTCCCTCCCTGAAAGTCTGTGTTCCATCCCAGCATAGTCCCTCTGGGAAAATCAAACATAACTGATTTATCATCAGTGTTGTCAAACCGTCACAGAATCACTAGGTTGGAAAAGACCTTCAATACCATAGAGTCCAACCCATGTCCTAACACCTCAACTAAACCATGGCATCAAGTGCCACATCCAGTCTTTTTTTAAACACATACAGGGATGGTGACTCCACCACCTCCCCAGGCAGACAATTCCAGTACTTTATCACTCTTTCAGTAAAAAAAGAACCCTGTAACAATATTTTAAGGTAGTCCTCCCTCCAAATGACTCCTCCTATCCATTCTACAATGGCTATGTGGCTCCTGGTCTAAATCTGGTCTCAAGCTCACCAGTACAGATTATACCCCTCCAGAAGCTTAAAAGACAGTTGGTTATACAGCAGGTCTTTGGACACTGCCACAAACAGAGCTCTCGTGTGACAGAAGTTTGCTGAGCAGCTCCCTTCAGGCAAAACAGAAATCGCCATCCACCTACAATAGCATTCATGCTGGGTGGTTCCTCAAGCTAAAGGCAGAGCAATACAGAGGCCTGACAGCTACTTCAGATTAATAAAAACACAGAGTTATATAATGCTCACAAACCACACAGACAATCCCCAACAAAAAAAACATACCCAACAGCCACACACATGCACACATGTCACTCCTCCAACAGCACAGCTTAATGCCAGTCAGAGGAGCAGTGCACTGCAAACAGAAAAACCAGAAGTGGCAGCATCCAAAGGAGCTGCAGGAATACAGAGCTGAACAGAGCTCTATGAACTGCAGGGACAAGCATGAGGTTTGCCAGCCCAATTCTGACATGTGCTATTCAACATGAACACATTCTATGTCAACATCATGTGCTGCAGATCACATATGTAGCACTTGCAGCTGGAAAGGATGTAATCTACCAATTTATCAGAAGTAAAAAATATAGGATGTAGTGAAAAGTGTAGGAGATACGTATCTCATTCATCTAAGGACCACAGTGTAAGATTCAATTCATAACATTTCTTTGCCACAGTTTTAAACTGAATCAAATGTCAGTGAAAAGTTTCTAAAATACCCCACTGAAATTAAGGCTCCCTCACTATTATAAATCAAAATAATTGTATTAATGCACCTGCCTATTTAGACTGATCTAAGAGTGTAGCTCTGTTCTTTTAATTACAGGGATCCTGCATTCCTTATTTCTACATCCATTTAACTTTTCTGTTCTCATATATTAATAGAAATATGCAGTGTGGGAATTATTTACATTAATATAAGTATAAACTAGGTCTTCTGAAATGCATTTATAGAAAAACAATGCTTTGAGATTTATACAGCTAATTAGCATGTGGCAATAAGTTTAAATTCGTTGTTCTCCCTATAAGATTTGCCTGTTTCAGTAAACCAATACAGAATACCTTCCAAGTAGTTTATTATGTTGCACAGTTTTTTTAAATCCTTTGTTGAAAAATGAAACACACACACACACAAAAATGTATCAGTTATGAGAAAATGTTTCATGTATAAACTAAATACTGCATCTTTTAGGTCAAATAACTGGAAAAAAAAGTGTAATATGTGACATACACTTGGACTTGTTTAGAAAAAGCAACTTTAAGTTAGTTTAATTATTATTTTTTCTCCCCAGTACAACTGACTTCCACAAATCCTACTCCTATATTTAAGCTGCAAATTGTTCCAAACAGCCTTTTACATTATTTATGCAGAATGTGATCAACAACACACTAACTATAAAGCTTGTTTCCTGAAAACTCAAGGGCAGCCCACACAACTGCACCTGGGAAAGAAATTCCAGTGAGCTCCATGATCATCATCTGGTGCTTACTTACACTTAAAGCACCCTATAAACTTGCACAGACTTACTGTATGTGATATGTTATTGTGTATGTGATACTTATGTGATTATGGATCTCCCACAAAAAAAACCAAAAAACAAAAAACAAACAAAGGACATTTGTCAACAGAGGGGAAAGGGAAGAGGGCAACAAGGGGAAGCTGCCAAAAGGGACAGTCTGCTGAATGCTTATTCCAAGAATATTGCACAAGCTCAACTAAAATGCATACATAATGACAGGCAGCTGAAAATTTCATAATTGCTCATTATGCAACTATACCTTAGGCACTTTAAGCAAACACTGAAGAAATAATACATGGGAAAACCTGGCTTGCCATAAATTTTTTAAAAGAAGAATTAGGAAACTATACACGTGGGCCTTTGCTTCTCTCTCTGCTGGAATCCTGTAATCCTTATTAATCTGCTGTTTGTTCCTGGAAAGTAACTTTTCTCTGTCAGTAAAATCCAAAGTTCAGCTGGATTAATCCATGCCCTTTACTTGTAGCTGAAGTTGTGTGGACAAACACATGATTTTGACAGACACGACTCAAAATTTGCTATCTATTTTCTATTTGCCATATTCTTTGTCAAAGCAATTTAAAAAATTAAACCTGGGAACAGTGCTACCACAGGGTGTCAAATTTGCAGCAAAAGCCCCGTAGGCTCCTGTCACACAAAATTTTGACAAGCCTTGCCAAGTGGTTTCTCCAGGATGCAAACTGCTTGCAAAGTGACTGGGCCCTTTGTGTGGCAGTTGAATGCTGCAGATGGGAAGGTTAGCAAAGGGCTTTGACAGGAAAGGGTGACTGCTGTTTTCACCCTGTGAAGTTCTCCATGCACAAATAAAACACAGTCTCCTGCTACAGGGTGATGCTTGGTGTACCCTCAACAGCTCTGCAGAGATTATCTTCTAACTGAGGAAGAGTACACCCAAAAGAAATATCACAGTGTGTTACCAGAACTGAACAAAACCACCCCTGAAACCCACCCACCCACCCAGGGACATTCACAGGGCATTTCAGACCCGCGGTCCAGGAAAAACAGGACAGATGCCTTCAGCCTATCAAATTTCCAAGCTGTACAAAGTTCATTCACTGTTTAAGAACTTTAAATTCAAACAGGCCTTCCCAGTCACAGTAAGATGACTCCCTGCAGATCTAGAATACCAGAAGCCAGAGCAGAATGCCAAGCAGAGACACACACCAATATGCACAAGCTACATTCACTCTTCACTCTTGTGTTTTGCTCTATGCAGAAAGCAGTTGAAGGCATGCCATGTGATGAAAGCAATTCTCAATTACCATCTAACAGCAATTTCGGATCCCATCTTAAGTACAGACAAGGCAGCACCTTCTTTGCCTTCTGCAGTATAATGCAGATACAGAGTGCAACTTTCTGATCTGTGTAGGGGCAAAATACTTGGTTGTAGACTTCCTTCTTCAGGAGCACTCAGCATAAATCTGATCATTTTAGATGAAGCAAGAACTCCCTCCTTGAAGTGTAGCCAGAGAGTAAATCACCCAAAACATCATCAACTTTTTTTTTCTTTTGCTACCTAATGAGCTACAAAATAGTTAGAGCTTACTATCTACCATCCCATTTATGCTGGTTTTAGGTGACAACAGCAACTAAATTTATCCAGTAACACGCTTCAAGTTAGTTTTAGGTGTCTATTGGGAAAAAAGAGAAATCCCAATACCCAGCTGGGTCAACTACAGTATAAAATATAAATATGTATCCTCGACTTGAAGTCAGCTGATTTTTGTTTCTGACATGCTGTGGATGCAACATACATACACACAGAACAAATCACTATTTGCAGCAGCAAACAAGCCAGCTTAAACAGCAATCAGTGAAACCAGTATTAAGTTTGAGCAGTAAATAATGTAAATAGTAGCAGTGGCTGCTACTAAAATGGCATGTTCTTGGCAACAAAACACAAGCAAGGGAAAATGAGTTTTTGCTGAATGACTGCAGCAGCAAGTGAAACTGGAAATGCCCCACCTCAAATGACATACAGTGAGGTTTCATGCCTATTAGGGCCAGTAGAGTAGCATGAAAGAAAAACAGAGTGAATAAAAAACCCTTACATTGGTTTCTCTGGTTTTCCTAGACGTTGATGTCAAACCAAAGAGTATTGCTGGATTTGCTGCCTGACAGTGAAGTAAGACAGACTGGACAGATTGCTTAACCCCATGAAACACAAGGCAGCTATGAAAGGTGGCATCTGGAGTGTTCCCTGTCCTGCAAGCTGAAAGGTAAGGGGAGACAGGATCTCTCTGGTAGTCATCAAACCCAGTACTAGCTACTGCCAAACAATGAAGTTAAATTTCTGGAGCTAGAAGACAGTCTGGTTTCCTCTCGTCCTGATGGAAAAATCTTTAGAAAGTAGTCATTCCTCAAAGTCTATTTATCTAAATTGTTTATCAAAAAATGTTGCATATACTACTACCCCAAACAACATTAAAACTCGATTGATTTCACAGGCCATGATCACAGTAGAAATTTCCCTCCTCAAATTCAGGCACAGACTGCCTATATTGTTTTCAAAGCAGTAGGTACATTAAAATTTATCTCTTGTCCACAAATCTGGACATCACATAATCATTAACATCTTGAAATATGGCTTTCCAGGGCCTTCATATCCACTGGCTCCTGTACAGGAACCTTACACTGTCTTTTGCATCCAGCAATTTTAGATAGCAGTTCCAAGCATCACAGACAAGGCAAAACATCTTTTAAACAAATTTTACCTGAGTGTCTCAATTTGTTGCAAAAGCCTCAGGTAAAACCTGAGATTTCAAGCAATTAAATTACACTTGGAACAATGTAGGCATAACAAACACACCATTTCTTGCAGAAATTTTCTCAGCCACATGAATGTACTTCCTTTCTTCTCAAATATGTGTTGTTATGCTAAGTATAATTTTAATATTAATGAAACAGCAGACTCCTCCAAAAATGGGTAAATGTACCCAAGACAAAGCTGCAGATGAGAACTGCACTTGTTTTCTACAAATGCACTCAAGTATGGCTCTGTTACTCACCTCAATTTTATCTGTTTTTGCATCTCCCCAATAAAGCTTGTTTTTCTCAAGATCCAGTGCCAAGCCATTAGGCCACCCAAGAGAAGTATTCACCAGAACTCGCCTTTCTGAGCCATCCAAATAAGCACATTCTATCTTTGGACTTTCACCCCAGTCCGTCCAATACATGTAGCTGTAAATAATAAAAAAAAAAAAATTAAAAAAAGGGGAACAATTAATGCATGATGCATCAGGCAACAGGCAAGACAAGAGTTAAGGTCCGTGTTGCTTTTGAAAGAATTTGCTTTTTGCTTCCCCAGCAGCAGCAAACAAGCCAGCTTAAACAGTAATCAGTGAAGACAATATAAAGTTTGAGCAGTAAATAAATTAAACTACTGAAAATATGCAGTGGCCCAATTCTTTCATAGTTAAGGTAACATTGAAGATGCAGAGAAAAGAAAATTTAACCAAACACCCAATGTATAGGTTCATTGAGGAGCACTATATTTAGAAGTCACCTTTTAAGTACACAGTTATTAAAGGGATGAATCAATGAATCAGTCATTTCCTCAATACCTGACAAACAGTACAGTCATCATCCTGCAATTTGCATGTTTTCACTTTCAGAAGACCATGAGCTGGATCCCAAGACCAACCACAGGGCTCTCGCTAAACACCAAACTTACCCCATTACAGGATTGAGCACTATGGCTCGGGGCTCATCCAGGTTTTCTGAGATAAGAATCTTCCTGGATGTCCCGTTCAGCCGGGTCACCTCGATGCGGTCCGTGCCAGTATCAGTCCAGTACAGGTTCCTGGCCACCCAGTCCACAGCAATCCCATCTGGGTGGTTGATCTCCGTGGTCACCAGAGTCTGGGCTCCAGTGCCATCAAGGTAGGCCCGACGGATTGCCCGGACATCATCATCAGTCCAGTAGATGTAGCCTTCCACAGGGTCGTAGTCAATGGCAATTGCATGTCTGATGTTGTCTATCTGCAGAATAATGTCAGTGAAATCCGGCATGTCCAGGGAAATCCTCCTCAAGTCAGTTCTTCTGGCGAGCAGTAAGACTTCCTCAGCACCTGGGGAGAAAAGCATTCATGGCATCATTTGCACTGCTACAGATGTGAAGATTTCAGTGGAGCACAGCAGGCTCTGAACTGCTACTGTCACTGTAACAAGAGATTTCCTTAAATAAGGACATCAAGCTTTCATGAAAATATAGACTTGTTTGTATTTTAGATGACAATTTCTCCCAGCCTTCTAAACTAATACAGACCATAGCAATCTGTCTCTAGAATCTAAGAAAAACCAACAAAACTTGGTGGGTTCAGGTCCAAATATTTCATCACATTAGAGGGACTTGTTCAGCCAAATGTCTCACTGGCTCTTTGAGTGCACTAGACAAGTTTTCACGCATGGCCTATGTAGTAAATGACAGGGGCTAACAGAAGACTGGAGTATTTTGTAAACAAATTCCATTATAGATTTACTCCAGACAGTCCAACAAGAAAACAAGTCACAACCACAGCAAGTATTTATCATTTGGCCACAGATGACGCAAAACGATTCTAAGGCAATAGGATTGTTGTTTTTTTCTCTCCACTGAAAAGTTATCCTGCTTGTGGAAAGGGTGCCAAACAACTTGGAGCACATTTAAAGGACAAATGGGATCTTCAGTTGACTGACACTGAAGCAGCAGTTTCTTTTATTAATGCAAAAAAGGGGACAGACAGCAAATGTGCAGTTGCTTAATAAAGTTTCCCCACATCCACCCATGCATGCTTCAATACAAAAAGAGAAGTATGTGAGGTTTTTCCTAATTCTGCTACCAAGTTTATGCTGGGTATTTTGAAAACTGACAAGGAAATTTTATTGTTTAGCAATACTCCAAAACTGGAAACCTAAATAAAAGTCATTTGTTGTATTTCATCCAGACCAGCAAACACTACTAGGAGGTGGCAATTTCCAGCTTCCCCCAACAGCTGAGATTGAATGAAAATGGTCATCATGGGGACATATCTAAAAATAACAGAAATTCAAATCCTCATGAGAACATTTTTCTAGAAATACTTCACATCTAGGCATGCTCATGTAGTTCTGGAGACACAGAGGTTGAATTTATTGTACAACACAACCAAATTTACGTTCACTATGGGTGCTGGATTTGAGTTTGGAAATCAGGGTTTAGCCTCCATGTATCATCTCAGAAGCTCTGAAAAGAAACAGTGCTCAGGGCACAAGTGTATAATGACAGAAATGATGTAAAAGAGCAGCATTTTAATATCATTAAAGCATTTCAAACTACCTCAAGCCATCACAACTCTTGGATGAAGCAGTGCTGCTCTCCTTCTGCTTGTTCTCACTTCTCTGTCACCCAGTCAGATGCAAGCACAGCATGGCTGTGTGCTGCAAACCACACCGAAGAGCTGCCCAAACAAAAACTAACTCAGTAGAAATGAAGCCATCAGCCTAAGTCAACAACCAGACCTGCAGAGCTCCACAAACACCTGTGCTGGCACAGTGAGGGGCTCCAGCAAGAATGCTTCTCGCAGTCAGCATCAGCTGACAAGGACAGTATCACTTTGAGAGAAGGCTTAGGCCGAAGAGAGAAACAACTCAGAGCTGAAAAACCCCATGGAGAAAAGGGAGGAATGAAAGCCCATGCATTCATGACAGCAAAGCAAGAGAGACAGTAACTACAGCAGAACCAAATACCTCATGTAACAGTTTTATGTCTAGCTTCTATGCTTCTAAAATATTTCATTATGGGAGTCAAAATAAAAACTGTTTAGTGCAAGTTAAGTAAAAATTCAGGCCTCAAAACTCAACATGGAAAGGGTGATGTATCTGGTCATCTAAGTGTTGTACAAACACACAAGGGTTTTCAATTAAACATTTAAAAAACAATTGAGATGTTGGAGTTGCTTTTTATTTAAGAGAACACCTGGAACACATGGCCCTCTGTCTCATGGAGGATGATGAGCGAGTGAAGAGTTTCTGGGTTAGGATTAAAGAGCAGAGCAGGCAGGGTGATACTGCTGTGTGTGCTTGTTACAGGACACCAGATCAGGAGGAGCAAGTGGATGAAATCTTTTACAGACAGCTGGCAGGAGCCTCAGCCACACACCCTGGTTCTTATGGGTGGCTTCAGCCACCCCCATCTCTGCCGGGCGACCTGAGCACACACAGTGCACGAGGCTCCTGCAGAGCACTGATGACAACTTTCTAACACAGGTTCTGGAGAGGCCAGTGAGGGAAGATGTGCTGCTGGACCTTGTACCAACTAACAACAAAGGGCTGGCTGGGATGTGAATGTGGGGGCAGCCTTGGCTGCAGTGATCAGGACTTGGTGCAGCACAGGATCCTGCAAAGAAATGAGGTCCTGAGTAAGGTCCTGAAGAGATAACTGATCTCTTCAGGCATCTTCTTGAAACAATCTCATGGGAACATGCCCTAGAGGGAAGAGGAGTCCAAGAGAGGTGGCTAATACTCAAGGAACAGCATGGCAGCTGTTCATACACCAAGAGCACTCAAGTTTATATCCACCTTAACCTCTGAATTTCTACTATATCAATGTGTCTGCAATCATAACCTTAATACTGAAGTACAAGTCCTGTGAAGCAGAGGACCATCAAATACATGTCTAGCAAGTGATAACACAGCAATTACCAATATTACATGTATTTCTAGGATAACCAACATTACAAGCCTCATTGCATGGGAACAAACAGATAAGAATCAAATGCATATGTTTTGCCTCTTCACACAAGGGATTGCAGGGTCACCTTAGTTCACTGTAAACAAGTTCAGAGGAAGCAACCATCAGTCTAAGGCCCAGATTGTGTCTAGAAATGCTGACTAGGCAACAGGCTGAAAGACACTGTTAACACCCCCTAAAACTCACAAGCAGTACCCAAACAGCCTTCACTTCCTCACAGCAGCAATAATTAGACTCAGATTTATCTCCAGCTCTGTGATAGGTTCACCTCTGCATAAGACCATGTACTTATTGGCACCCAAAGTATAATTTTGACCAGGAACAAGACAGCCCAGCCACCTTGAATCAACTACATTACTAGAATCTTCTTGCAAATCAAAAGAAACAATTTGTTTCTGACACGTTCAGCTGCTGTGACTTTTTCTCTAAGCAAACGCTACTGCAGATACAGTCCCAACCTCAGTTCTGTCCCATGGACATATACGGCTAAAAATAGACAGGAAGAATAAAACTTCTCCCTGCTGATCTAGTGAACAAAAAGAAAATCTTCAGTTGACAATTGGGACATTTTGTTGGTAGTTGAATGAGATATCTCTTGGTAATTTCTATTTTCTAACATGCCTTTAAGTCAGGCTTGTGGGGGAAAAGAAATAATAAGAGGAATGAGCTATCTGGTTAATTCTGTAGAGATGCTTAAAATTAAGTGAAATATTACACAAAAAGACTCTTGACAGACATGCACCTGCATTGAACAATAAAATACACATGAACAGAGAAAATGTTACCACAGCATGTATCACTACGTTACACCCCCCAGCCCAAAGCCTGATTGTTATCAGAGTTAATTTTTGATAGGTTCAAAAAATCCTGCCTTTTATAACAACACAGTTTAAAATTACAGTTGGTTATAACTGTATTTGACTCCATTAACAAATTTCTGCTAGAGAGAAAGAATTGGCAGCAGGCTCTGAGCACAACACCAAGAGGTGAGAACTTGACACTGGCTCTCTCTAAAAACCTGGACAAACACGCTTGTCTGGCTCATTAGTTTTATCTGCATCACGGAGGTATTTTGATTATTAATGTTGGTAGGAATGTTTTCGAGGCTGCAGAAGTGCTGTGCTGTGACTTGCCCAGTGTTATCCTAGATACCCTAGAATGTGCTGTAACATACATTTAATTAACTTCATCTTGAAAACCTCTCTCACTGCAGTCACTTCTCTAACCACGCGGATCAAGAGATTCCCAACAGAACTGCTAACTGTTACAACACGGTCATTTATAACAACACACAATGAACAAAAGCCTTTTTGGAGGGGAGTGGGAAATGCAAGCTATTCCAACAGCACAACTGCAGCAACCAAACACTTCAGCAGAAGTTTATGAGAAGTTCTCTATGCAAACCATAAATAGAAAACCAGGAGGAACTAGATCAATCTAAAACTTCCATTCAGAAAACATTTTAAAATACCCATACTCAAATTGTTTTACTTTTTCAACTGGCTTAAATTTTGAACTGCTTATTTTTCTTTACTCTATTCAGCTGAAGCTTTCTGCAAACCTTCAAGAGAAATGTTTAGTAGATCTAATAACCATAAGAGCTGACAAGCTGTTCTGGTTGACATACAATCACAGAAAGGTTTGGGTTGGAAGGGACCTTAAAGATCATCAAACTCCAACCCCTCTGTCAGAGGCAGAGATGCCACCCACTAGATCAGGTTGCTCAGAATCCCACCCAACCTAGCCTTGAACTCTTCCAGGGATGGGGCATCAGAACAACATCTGAGTTTACAAAAAAAAAAAAAAACAAAAAACAAATAAGACTCTAAACTCTATTTTCAATTAATAAATCCTACAGAAACCGTTTAGGAGACTTTTTTTTTTGGCACTTACACAAGGTGCTTTCCTGCCATACCCAGAAATCAGTATTTTTAATATCTGTGCTAGGATATCATTCTTGCTTTTATTTGATTGGTTTGTGCTCTTGCTATTAAAAATTCATGCTTCACTGCTGGAAATGGCAACTGTATGCTATTTGCAAAACTAATTGCAATCAGAGCTGACAGCAGCAAAACAGGCCAACTCACCAGCTTGACAAGATCCTTTTTTATTCTTCCCTTGGCCCACTTCACGTTTGACAAGTAACAAGACATCTATAACACAGTAACAAATGCTCCAATTTATTCACCTAACCTAAACATGCGGACTGCAGTGGCTGCCTCTATAAATCTTTGCCAGAAAAGGCCATGCTATTCCTTTCCCATTTGTCTGTCTGCTAATTAAGCTAGAACAATGACCTATTGTAGGACTCATCCCCCAGTTTATGTATATGCATGAGCATGCACCTGCATGTACAGACTCAGTCTCATTACAAACAACTCTGGAAATCTCTAGAATTGTGGGGAGAAAAATCAGATACACTCTAAAAACAGGAAAGGTTTTAGCTCTGCTCCAAAGAACAAAATGGTAAGTGCTTTCTGAAAAGACTGTGCTAGAAGTACTTTGACTGCAGGCAACTCCCTTACAAGCCGTTTGAGCACAGCTACCTTAGCACTCTTGACAAACAAAACAGATTTATCAAAAAAAGCAAGGGATTTTGTTGGTTGCTGCAATACAGTGAATTATCTAGCAAACTTCCAGTGTATGGAAAAAGGGGGCCAGAGTATGGTTTTGGGAGAAAACATGGAGCATATGAATACTGGTAACACTGCCATGATGTTTAATAAGCTTTCCAATATTCAAAACAACTACAACACCTTGCACAAGGGTTTAACATTAGTCACTCTTCACACCAAAAGAAAAATAATATAATGAAACTGACTGGATATAAATCAACAAAAACTCTGTAAAACTCCCTTCTTGTTCCTCAACCTCCTCAGAAAACAGTAATATTTAAGGAGTTGAAAGAAACTTTAGCAATACCTAGAAATAAATGGAAAATCTTTTTATACCTTCTCCGTGGTTACCTTACTAGAGCCAGTTGCAACATGAACAGCACTATGCATTCCAGTCCAGGCTTTTATTTATCTTTCAGTCTGAGAGGAACACAGGACTGCTTCTTCTTACTGTGTGACAGTGGTGGGCTGGGAAAGGCTGGCCAGGTCCTCTCCAACTGGACACTGCACATGCCATTTAAAAGCAAGGACTGTGTGCAGTGGGAGTGTGCAACCAGCAAAATAGAAACAGGAAAGGTTTCTTTGAAAGAATGTTTTGAGTGGCCACATTCAGACAGGACTTGATTTAATTGAAAGGTAAGTAAGCATAAGGAAAACTAACAATTGTGACAAAGAACGGAAATACCAGAGCACTTACGTAACTCATAAATTACATCATTTCTGTCTGCATGGTACAGGGAAAAGCTATTGTCTCCTGTTTCTTCCACTATCATAGCAGCAGACTTCTAACTTTGCCTGAACCAGAAAAAACACCTACAAATCAGAGTTTTGACACATTCACATAGCCACCAAAATGAAATCCCACAAATGGAATATTAGTTTAACTGCACAGCTGATAAGATCATTAGCACAAAGCAGATGACTAGGACAAAAGTAATGTTCCTTCCAGAAAAAGCTGTTGCAAGACAGAAATCAGTTACCCTGTTCTAGTTTAGAATGGAGTTTCTGTGAGACACATTCAGTTTTACATGCCCAGTACCATACTTGTGAGCACAAAGGTTTGAGAAGTTACTGACAGAGGAGTAGACAACTCTTAGGAAGATTTACTCAAAACAGCATTAATATAAGTCATAAATGCATTGGTATTAGCCAGAATCAAAGGTCAGCACAGCCATCTGGCTACTGCTGTACCAAGCAAAGAAGCTGCCCTTACACACAGCTTTCATCCAAAGAGCTCAAAGCACTTGAGCAGCTAAGTCTTATCCTGCCCTGGGGTCTGTATATTCTCTGTGTGCTTTAAAAATAGAGAACAGAAAGTTGGAAATGTTAAGTGGTAAGTCTGTTACCGTATGAATATCATACTCTCAGCTTCTACTCTTTGTTAACAAAAAAAATTAACATCCCTTGGCACAGAATTCTTAATAACAGTTCACTGCAAGCCATAGGAAGAAGGATGGGCCAAGAAAAAGTCTGCCAAAAATCCCTCCTGCTGGAAAAAGGGTAGGCTTTGGATTGTGGTGTTTCCTCACAAAGCAAGGTTTTAAAGTTTACGTGTACCTGCTCTCTGCTGGAGATACACAATTCCACTGGCTCAGAGTAAGGAATCACTGACTTTGGAACTGACATCCATTTTACCACCTAGTTTCTTTTAAACAGAGTTTTGGTAGTAACACCTCAAATGCACAGAGACAAGAATCAAAAATTCATCACAACTCAACAATATACATAACTAATATATTTTGAAAATGAACAAAAATATAGTAGGTTTTCTACAATCCCACTTCTGTTGACTTCTAATTGCAGATGTTTCCCATTCAGCAAGAGACCTTGAACATATTAAGTTTCTTTGCACTGCTGTCATCTTTTACACAAACAGAAATAAATATTTACACCCCACGAGCCCTCTCTGAGACTGAAAACTGTGCAATGCTTTGAAATTTAAGCATTATTTACTATGTGCCAAGTCTGATGGAGGCCCAGAAAATTCAATTCTAAACTGACACAATCAAGGAAAAAGCAAAACAGCAAAACAAAACAGACAAAAAAGATACAAACGGCTGCAAATTAGGGTTTGCAAATCCAGGGAGAGTCTCAATCTCACATTGGTGCAGTAAAACAGAGAGACAGACACCCAGTGCTGGAAGAAGCAGTCAAGCCACAGCAGCTTAGGCAGTTATCACTGGGTCTTGGTGACTTTGCCCGTGTATGTTCCCAGCACAAAGAGAATGCAAGATAACAAAGTTTACATATAAACCTTTTCAGTGCAGACTCAGGGTGTGGTTCTTTTGCAGCATAAAACCAGATTCAATCCCGAGACTCAACAGAGCTGAAAAGGGAGAGCGTCGCTATTTCCTTTATAGGCACACACCAAAGGAAAAAAAAAAACCAAAATCAAAACAAAAAATCCCTAACCACAAAAATAAGCTCTAACTAGACAGTGTTTCAGAGTCCTGGAAAGTAGTCATCAATTTGAAACATGCACCAACAAAGCTTGAAAAGAAAGTTTCATTCACCATAGCCCAGGAAAACCACCGACAACAGAACTAGAAGATGATGTGGCAGACCTTCAAGAATGCTCCTCACTCCCTCCAGGTTTGTTCCTTATGGCATGTTTCTAATGGCCTTTATCCAGTGAAATTATAAATAAGGCCATTTCCATATGAGGCTATTTCATTTTGTCGCTACAGAAAGTGGTCCCCATTCAGAAGCATAAAAGTTGCTATGAATAGAAAATAATGTAATCTTTTCATATAAATCAAATAAACTCATCAATATAACACACTAAATAAAGCAAGGGGAGGGAAAACAGACTCAAAACAAAGATCTACACATGAATGAAAGGGAAAAAACCCACTCACAAAATGGAGTGGAATGAGAAGAGGTAGATTTCCCTCTAGATTTCCCAAACTCTCAGGAACCCATTACTGAACAGTTTTTAATTACAAGCTTGCAATTTCAACAATTGCTGGATAAGCACAGGAATTACAATACACCTTTGGGAGTGCAATAGGGAGAGAGGGAGTGAAGAAAAAGTCATCCATCTTCTGGATAATGTCTCCCTACAGTAGTCAAACACCAGGCACAGGGCAAAAGACACCTAAGAAATCAAAGCACCTTGCAACCAAAAGCCAGTGGTTTTCCACAGCTGCATTTCAATGGCAGAGTTGTCAACAGGGAGAGATAGATATCCAGTCCAGGCAATAAGGTAAAATACAGGTTTTTTTTGCCTTTGTATCTCATGACAAACAAATTAGGACACGAGTGCTGCTTCCAAATAGAGCTCCAAATCAACGATAGAATGTAATCAGAGTCTCTCTACTGATACACCAGGTTGCTCTTCCAGCACCTTCTAAGTGCTAGAATACTCCAGACAGTCACTCACACAATGCCAGCAGAAGCTTTATTGGGTATTTGAAAGAACTGATTCTACAGCAGTTATCCCAAATAAAATATATCTCCCTGTCCCTTCCCTTTCTCAAAAGGTCTGTTCTTCTCAAATTAGTGGTTGATTTGCTTCATTAGAACGTCTGGATTAATCCATATTGTTCCTCTTATTAGCATGCTAGTAAAGAAACCTTCTCTGGTGGTTAAATGGCATGAAGTAAGTACTTCACCATGAAGGTATTTGTCTGCCAACTTGTCTTGTTTGGAGGTTTAGTTGCCGTAATAAATTCATGATTACTCACCAAGGAACCGCAGACAAAACTTTTAAAACATATGATGTGCACCAGAAATACACAGGAGATGAGAAGAAAGTGTCTTGGCATTTCTTCCTTCAATACTCTTCTATCTCCTGCATATTAAAAAGCCACTGGATGCTCTGCAGTATTAGCCAGCAGGTTCCAAAAACAGTTTTCTATTTCACAACATGCAGAATGGCAAAGAGAAATAAGACATTGGGAATGGTAGCCAATCCTGATCAACTGCCTCAACAACAGGATCCAGGATAGGAAAGGGTAGCTGACTCTTCAAACACCTGAAGCAAGTATTTTCTTTTCCAGTTATGAAAAGTTTTTCTGGTTTTCATTTGGGAGAACAGAATTTCCTCATTTATTTGAGAAACTGCAGCTGTCACACCTTCTTGGCAGAAACCCTACAACTTCTAACACCACACAAGACTAACTCACAGCCAAACTCTCCCATTTTCAAGCCAAGAACAGTTGCCCTCCACTGGAGAAATGCCTCTGCTGAGTTGAGGTCAATGTACCATGTCTCAAATGGCCACTTACATTCTGACATAGAAGGGACAATATTATTGCAAAAAGCAGCTGGCTAGTTACAACATTTAGACTGAGATATCTCAAAGGAGCCAGATTTCTACAAAGTACCCATCAACTGAGGTACATTTGAGGAGGGGGAGCAGAAGAGGGAAGAAATTCTCCTTGTTACAACTTTAAAACAACCAAACTCCTGCCACTGAATATATACAAGGTTCTAAAAATGAGTAACTTTTTCATTTGACTCACATTATGCTTAAAGCTCAATATACAGCAGCAGTTCTCATGCTGGCTTTAAGGAATGCTCATGCTGATGCACAGCAGGAGTTTAATTTCCACATCTCAAGCAGTGCAAACCCCTTTTTTTTATAAGGGTAGATTTGCTGTGGTAAAGAAGCCACTAACATAATTGTGAATTCAGGTACCTGTCTCACGGTGAAACCTGCCAGCTACCTCAGCATTAAGGCAAGCCACTAGCAAGATTTGATGCAATTGTGGATATTTATCCCTAACATATTTCTGTACAGCCTTTAGGAAAAGAGCCCTTTTAGGAGCAATCCATTACCAAGCATTGCATGGGTAGCATAAGCTCACAAATCTGTGCCCCAGCACATGGGCACTCACTTTTTCTGAGTCCAGTAATAACATCAGTGTGAGCAGAAGCTGAAGTACCATTTTGATATGGTTGCTTCTGCAGCCAAATTCTTTGTCTTCAGCTATGGCAGAGAATCATTTATGCTTTTATAGCCCTTCCTGGAGACAGTTTTGCTTGGTCTACTTAGAATCACAGAATATCTCAAGTTGTATTACTTAACTATTGAGTCCAACTCCCAGCTCTCTGCAGGACCACCTAAAACTAAACCCTGTGATCAAGAACACTGGCCAGACCTGCCCTGGCTTAGATCTATACTGAGCCAATGCCCAGTGTATTAAAGGAACATACTTAGCTCTGCCCTTACTTCCAGGCATCACTTCTTTGTGCAAAATTCAAAATCTCAAAAGCATTCCTCCAAAACTGTGGCAAACTTGGATGTTGCATTTGTCACCTACTCTTTGCATGGCATGCAAATACATCTATACCTCAACCTCCCTTATGCCTTCTTACCAAGAGGCCTCTCACACTGCTTTTAAACACAAGAAAGGCAACAGAATCATGACCTTTCCCAACACAAATGGAAAAACAATAAATCAGAGTAAAATTAAATCTCCAAGAAAGAGATTCCAGTGTCACAGAAAGGCTTGGCTTGTTTTGGTTTGTGTTTTTATGTGGAAGCAAGTAAAAAAGGATTCCTCTTAATAGATATTTAAATTTGGTTAGAGAGGAATTTAAATATGTAA
Source organism: Geospiza fortis (assembly GCF_000277835.1). Taxonomy (NCBI): domain Eukaryota; kingdom Metazoa; phylum Chordata; class Aves; order Passeriformes; family Thraupidae; genus Geospiza; species Geospiza fortis. The sequence continues at coordinate 8,160,562 of NW_005054312.1, forward strand.
AATGGATCAAGAATTAATGATATCCAGGTCATGTGAAATTGCTGCAATGAATTTGCATAATGAGTAAAGTAAAATTCTGTAGCATTTACTGAAATATTTTATCTATATACTGCAGCAAGCATTACATATTTAATGAGAAATAAAACAAAATCCTGAAAAATATTTTTTTTTAAACTACAGCTCCGGAAGCTTCCAGAAGCTGCATGGATCTGGACTAATTCTGACATTGTGTAGCTCTGAGTGTCCTTGCTGAAGTTAAAAAAATAGAATAAAAAAGAACATTAGCTGAAGTCCCAGTTTATCCTACTTATTAAGCTTCATAGCCATAGAGCAAAGCTAGTAAAAACTTGGGAGAGCGAGGTGTGGAATAATGAAAATATTTTGCAGGTATCAGCCCTGGATAATAGGTTTTAAAATGCTATCCAACTAATTCTAGTTCATATACTTTGACTAACTTGATACTATGATATCAGAAAATTATGTGCAATGAGAGTAAGGCTCTTTGGGAATGCAGCTCTGACAGGCAGAGGGAATTCAGGTAGTCAAGGGACTGCTTACAGGAAATACATCCACTTAGAAAAGAGATGAGATTTTTGACATTCCTTTAGAAGTCCTGCAGTGATAGCTGTATACCAGTGACACTGAACACAGCAGAAAGAAATTATATCTTTTCCAGAAACATAAGAGAAACATGCTGCTGAATGCTGCTTACAAAAACCAGCTTGGTCTTGGAAGGATGCAGACACATAGCTGCTGTACAGGAGACTGGGATCAGGGTTTAATCACAGCTGGCAAGATGCACAAAAAACATCTAGACTTCCCTGAATGTGACTGACCTGAACCACATGGTCAAGCCACAGAAGGAAGCAAAAAGCAGAGGGAGTCATCCAATACTCTGAGACTGCAGCTTTGCCCAGTAAAGCAAAACAAACCTGCTCCACAAAGGCAGAACAGGGTGCAAAGATCCAGCTCCATTTTATCTGGAAACATTCACTTCAAGTGGTACAAATTACACCAAAGGTGCACCAGAGTGGGAGTGAGAAACAGATGAATTCATGTCATTCACTGTGCACAATGAGAAGCATGAGGAAAGTCAATCTGCTCATGGGGTGACAGGTATCACCTGCAGTATCTGCCCTGCTGGGTAAAAATGGAGCAAATAATTTACTGTAGGAGACAAGACAGTAGTCATTAATACATTTGTCTTTCTCACAACACTACAAACTACCACTGACCCACAGAACTCACAAAATCCTAAGAAGGGAACCCCAGGAGAGGAGAAAGAACAGCTTCTTGAAAGGAGATATTGCACACAAACAGAAGACTCATGAATCAAAATAATTCTGTTCATAAAGAAAATAAATGTGATCCTTAAGCAATGAAAGCAAGAAAAAATTCAGGATAGTCCTAAATCAGCAAAATTACTAAAAGAAGGTCCTCAAGCTTGTGAAACTTTCCCCCATTTGCTCTGCTTTTAACTGGCCTATTTGCTGGTAGAATTACACAACCCTTCTAAATGACTGCAACCAAATTTTGTTTCCTTTCTCAAATATTCATGCAATTGCTCAAGTCAGCTTAGGAAAGGCTTTCAAACAAATTAACAAAACAAACAAACAACCAAACAAAACACAGATCAAGAAAACTATCTAGTCTGAGAACTAAAGCTGCATTTGGAGACATGAAATTTCACTAGTCAGTTATTCTTGAAAGTTACAAGGTGTTACCAGCTCCTACTGAGTAGGCCACTCTCCACAGGCACAACCAGAACCATCAGACTCTGACAGCCTTCACAAACTGTGACTTCACTACCTTCTATGCCAGTAAGATTAGGTTCAGACACCCATCTAAAATAATGCATTTGACACATCCAACAAGACCATAGCGGTCCAACACAACCTCCTAAGTCGTTTCAAAGACCAGAGCTTGAATGTTCACTTTGCTAGGAGGTTGCGCTCAGGAGCAGCTCATTTACTTTCCAAAGTTATAACTCCCTTGCTTGTTGATATGGGAACTTCAAGGTAGTGCAGAACATTTTCAAGCCAACAGAGGAAAACAGACCTAGCATCACAGGTCTGCAAAACAATAAATTTACCTATTTACCTGCACAAAACACATACACATTCCCAGAGGAGAATATACACTTGATGCCAGTTTCTTTCTTTCTTTTTCTTTCTTTCTATCTATCTATCACCCATTATTAGTGATGGATATTTACTGTAAAGCTAATTTTTTAAAATTTATTCAGAGCAACTCTTTAGAACCAGAGAGAAAGCGAGAATGAACACCAAAAGCATAAAACTACAGGAAAATAAACTATATTTCAACACAAGCACAATACTTAAGATTCCAGCATATCAATGATTAGTTCAGTCAAAGCATAAAAATCCAGAGTTTCAGAGTTTCATTACATACAGATGTAACTCAGCAAGACAAATACTGGCACAGCCTGTCCTTGAATTCATACTTTTTGTTAATTACCTAGGCCCTTTACCATTTGTAAAGAGCTACAGAGTGCTCTCATCTGAACATTACCAATGTATGTTTACTTCAATATTCAAGAGAGCTAGAATCATCTAAGCGCTCAAGGGCTTTTCTGCTCAAGAATTCTTTCTGACAGATATATACAGTAACCTCCTATAGTTACATTTGCACCAGTAAACTCTCCACATGGACAGGGATTTTGAGAACAGAACGCTTTTCCCTTCTGCAGATAAACCCCCAGCAGCTTTTGTGTGATTCACTTAGCAGCCTGAAATCAAAGCTCATATGCCCAAGTGACTCTGCACTTTTGCACCTCTGCCCAAGCCAACAGGAACAAAGTGAAGAGGTGGTCAACACCCGCGGGTCTGCAGCTCCTGCTACAACACCACTACAAAGGGCTCGTGTGGACAACAAAAAGTCAGCTCCTTGCAACCAAGGAGTTAATTAGCAAGATGGGAAAGAAAAGCACATGGATATATGTCTGGCATAAGGCAGACAGGGCAACAAAAGATGTGGAGCTTGGGAAAGAAATAATCCATAAAACTGAACGAAAAAGCTACATTCTTATGCAAAACCAGATTTCCTGTTCTCATCCCACTTTTTTGCCCTCCTTTGACAGAAAACCCTTGGCAGACTGTCTGGCCTGACAATAGAAAGGTGAAAGCACAGTATAAGCAGTTGGTCCTGCTTGTGCTATCTGCCAAAATGCCAAAAGCAGGCTGACTTTCATTCCCACTGCCAGAAAGATGAGGTCAACATGAACGTCTAAAAAAGTTGTCCTGAGCATTCAGTGAGGGGTTTTTAAAAGCTGTGAAAGGGAAACTTTCCAAAGCTGGAAGGAGTAAAGGGAAAAGTCTCTTAGCAGCTGCAAAACTACCTTATAAGCCTTTCAATTAGAGTAGGATGAGCTAATAAAACTGGCCCTTAAACCCTGGAGATTCAGCGTTTAAATTGTGTTTCTGGTTCACAAAAGAAAGGCATCTCTTATGCGTGCTCTAGTACGCAGAGGAATCAAGCCACATCAGAAAATGATTATATTATTTGACTAGACTCAAAAGCACACTGGAGACCGGCAGCAGAGTCAGCAGAACACTCTCCAAACCTTCCCTCCTAGGGTTCTATCACCATATCAGTGTTACTTGCCTGCTTTTCTAAGATGCATCTTTAAAAAAGACTTATCAATCAACGAAAAAACCAGTTTTCAAAGTATACCACAAGGCTCATTCAATCTGGGAATACAAAATATGCATCTAGTTACACTTACTAATTAAAAGGTATACTCTAGCTATTCTTCTCTAAACAGCTTTTATTGGTGATACACAACTCTCTCCCCTACTTCTCAGGGACATCACCTAGAACAGTATTTTCTCAGTTAACAACTCAGCCACCACTGCTTTATCACAGACCTGTTCTGGAAAATGAATGGGAGGGAGCAGAAGTTTCTCCTCTCTCCAAACGGAAAGATGTCCTACATTAACTTCTAACAAAATCCTTCAGCAATGGGTTCCACATACTACTTCATTCCTACAGAGAACTGTCAACCCTAAACACAGGCAAAATCTCTGATTTCTACTACAAGAGATTACCTTAGTTCATAAAAACCAGTGTCTTTGGTAGCTTGGTGGGAGGCCTGTATGCAAAATGACATTTCAGTTTATCAGGCAGCTCCTCTCAACTCAATTCTTCAAGGATCAGCCCTGAAGCAGTGAACCCAAACCACACCAACACTGTGACTGTAGAAAAAAGCCAAGGTCCTACCTGCTTTGCATGTCCTGCCATCATCTTCCAGCTGCACACCAGTGGGACAGGCACAGCTGTAGAAGGGGTCCCTTGGAGACAGCAGGCACAGATGGGAGCAACCACCGTTGTTTTCCTCACATGGAGTGTGAACTTCAAGAAACAAAGCAGATTTAGTCTAATTTTTCTAGAAGCCCATAAGCTCTGTTTTCTCCATGAGGAAGAAATTACAGATCCTAAATGACTGGCATATGCTTTAGTGCTAAAAACCAGAGGAATCACAATATGAAATGCTTCATTTCCCCCCCCCCTCAGCATCTTAACTCTAGGGGCACCTAAACTGAGATGTATGCAACTGATGGGACAATCAGTTCTATGAAAGAAAAGAAAACAAGAATTTGTACAATTCCTACATTACAAATTCCTACTGTTGCATGTACAGGACAAGGATGGACATATGACAACTGACTACTCCTCCCTCCTTAAATGGGGAAAAAATGGCACCAAGACATGAAACCATATTAATAGGTAATTATGGATAAATATTGCCCCTTATAAAAAAACACTTGCAACTTTTTCAAGATTTCTGCAAAACTGAAAATCATCATCTGATTGAATCTACTTTAATATAAAAGCACAAAATGTCTGGCTAATTTGACTTTTGTTACTTCCACTGACACTCACAGAGTAAAAAAAAAAACTGGTGAGGAAGGAATCCAAGCCTGATCTTAATGAAGTCAATGGCATCTGAGCTATTTTCAGCATATGCTCTTTCTCTGTGTGCTGTATTTTCTTTGTGACTGACTCAAATACTATGACCCAAGGCTGGGACATTCCTGGAGCCTAAAGCAATGACAAGAATTCAGCACAGACAAACTCTTATCTGGAGCTGTGAGATAGACCAGGGTGCTGTGCACACCCAGTAACCTCAAGGAAAACTTGCACATGTTCCATCCCCAAGATGATCTCCAAACTCCTTTTGCTTACTTTCAGGCCTGTTTACTCACATCCTATTAACTTTATTGGAATAACAAATGTTATCTTGAGGGAAGCAGATTTTACAGTTGGCATAAAGAAAGAAGCCAGTCCAAATGGCAAGAGTGTTTCCTCTGGACAAGAGCTGATTCTTCCCAGAGCTACTCAATTTTATACATTTCACAACACTGATTTTAAGTCCCATTCTCACAATTGTAAAAAAATTCAAAACCTCCAAAACCAGCTGCCACATGGAATCACGTGAACATACAAATACATGCAGCTCTACTCAATTTTCAATACCCTACTTCCTTTGAAGTAGCACCAGAGAATGTATAGAAAAATAGAGGCACATGTGTGTCTACATGAAAGCTCCAAATTAAAACCCTTCCATACTAAGATGGGCACAAACTATTTGATATGTACTGAAGATAACCACGCTCGAGTTTGGACTGCAAAAATGGCACGTATAAGTACAACATGAACATTATCTATTTTGTGGCAATTTTACTTATTAAAAAAGTAATAATAAGCATTTCTTACAGATATCATTAAAGCAATGGCATTAAAAACATGCCAGATAAGTTGGTATCATCCTTGTTCAAATATTCCAAACCAAAAGAAATCACTGAAGTACTGCACTGCGTTTTGCTACCAACTGGGGCAGTGAGTGAGTTCACATCACACCAATTCAGGCCGGAATACTCAAAGCAAGGCACAGGATTCAAGCACTTCTACCTTTAGCAACCAACCCCTTGATAAGTGTGCAGAACTTTGAAACTCCACACTGACCACTTTCCTGATTGACATTTTCCCTGCCAGAGAAGCAGCAGCCAAGCAGGGGTTTGGGGGCAAGCAGGACGTACAGTAGGGCTGTCGGTCGGGGCTCAGGACCTGGATGTCCATGGGTGAGTAGAGGGCAGACAGGATCTCCCTCCTCTTCTCTCCTGTCTGTTTGTTGCAGGCGTGGATGGAGCGCGTCTGCCAGTCCGTCCAGTACAGAGTGTCCCCCGACAGCGTCAGGGCAAAGGGGTGAGTGAGGCTACCTTCAACAACCTTTTGCCTTTTGGGGAGAAAGAGTGAAGATTAAAAAATTGATTGCTTCCACTTGTCACCACACACACATGAAAAAATTTGGCTCTGTAGAAATTCACATAGGAACTGTCATCTTTCAACAAATTCACAGGACCAAGAGATTCAGCTGGTGATAAAAGTGACAAGCAGACTGAAAAATGTAAAATAAAGTTTTGTCCCTTCACAGCAATAAGGACACAAATATACTGGGTTTCAGAGCATCAAAGTATCTGATTCAGGCTCTACACTGACCCCTTAAGTCCCTTAACTTCAGGAGCCACGCAAATACCCAAATACAAGTGACTTTTCAAAGAAACTTAGGTCCAAAGAGTGCTCCTCTGATTATAGCAGTATATGATATCTTTGCCCAGAACTTCAGTTGCACTCAGTATTTTTTTTCTAGCAGAAAAAGACAGAAATGACCTATGAGTCTCATTAAATGACCCCCCTCTGAACTTTGTCTGCAGTAGAATGAAATATTTTTCAGATTAATTTTTAATGTAGAGTAAAGGTCAGTTATACTTTTACTAAAACGAAATACTTATAATTACTACAAATGTGAAACATTTGAGGTGGTTTTCAATGACATACAGCCACACCTCCGAGAATTAGATGAACTGGAAGCCACAAAACACATGACATTTCTAACATGTTTTCACAGGATCCCAAAATTTATACCAGTTGCAATAAATTTAGATTTAGTAGTTTTGAAGATATTTACTAAGCCATAGAAAAGACACTGGACAATTCCTCAGTCAAAACACTAGGTACTCGGTTTTCAAAAACCCATGCATTTTATGTATACACAAAGGTATGCACACACCTTTCAAACCAGTGTTGGGACACAGCAAAGCATTATTCAAAATTTTTCATCATATGACTTTGAGAAAGCTGAAGTCCCAGTGTCATCCTGAAGGAAAATAAGGAACGTAATTTTCTTATATCTCTATTAAATCTGCATTCATTTTTTTTCCACTGAAGATGTTCAAGGAAAAATAAAAACCAGCTAACATTTGGCAGGGAAAGGACTCTGTTTCATTCTGAGCAGCACAGGTAATTATCTGCATTTTTCAGGGTAGAAGGGAATAAAAAACACCCCCAAAATTCTTGATATATATTCAGACATAGACAAGTTTAAAACAGACTGAGACATGCACAAAAGTACCAGTACATGAGAAAACAAAATTATTAATAATATTTCTCTTCTAGAGATAAAATTGAAACTGTTCTAAAAATTTTCTCTAATTACCACTACTTCTTACCATAAAACACAACAGAATAAATACAAATGCTAATTTCACTTTCTCTTTCCACTCTCACCATTGCTCTTTCCTCTTCACTAATAACAGCAGTGGCTGTATCCTAATATCATAACAGCTGCTTTCCACTATGTATTGCCCCTATTTCCATCATTCTTAGATATCAAGTCTCCCTTTCTCCTGTAATTACATCCCTTGAAATAGTTCCAGAAAATGTGGTTGCAAATTGAAGCTTGCTAAGAGGCAGATTGCTCCAGTAACATTAATCCACTACACAGAATGCAAATTTCCTTTTTATTTAGATTTTGAGGTAGTCCTGAATGGATTCTGGGATGGGAGGGGTGGAAGTATTTGAAACATCATAGATTTCTTTATTGTCATGGATGAGTGAAACTTACTCCATGTTTAAGGAACAGAAACAACTTCAGAAGTTACCATCTAGTCTGAGCCCTTACTGAAATGCACCTTAACACCAGAATCCAGGAGTCCCAACTTCACAGACATCTGTTTCAACATTGATCAGTAGAATGGAAAAGGGAATAAATAAAAATTTCATTTAAAAGGAGTTATGATTAAGATCAATCTTCATGGTGTTTTATCAACATCCATAACACTTTCAGAGTTATTACGCTGGACAATACCTAGAAGTTCACATGCAGTCAGACATCAGGAACCTCCAGAATGCACCCTGTACAGGGATATTCTGACCTCAAGTGTGCATTTACATGCTCTAGCACCTGAGCAAAATATGCAAGAGAGCAAATTTTTTCTTAATGCAAAATACATTATTATTTCCTAAAACACTATTTGATTTATGGTCCAACAGAAATCTGTTTGGGAGGTGGGGCATTGATCTATCACAAAGTAATTTGGATAGATTGCTGGAATTAGTGCATTCAAAGCCTTGCTCCCTTTCAGGTGGCTTTTCTCTACCTTAAAATGAGCAAAATAGATTTTACTTGCCAATTACAACTTCAGCATTTACACACACATGCAAGCAAAGTCTGTACAACTTGTATGTGCATGAAAACCCCAGAAACAGCCTGGAAAGCTCAAACTCTCCCACTCGCCCCCAAATCAGACAAGCATATTCATGCTGAATCATATGAAAATCTTTCCTTCTGTCTATGAACCTGCAGCCAGACTTGGAGCTACCACTGCCTTCCACAAAGGCCTTTTCCCTGTCTCCACTCTGGACTGTCAGTCAATACTTGTCACTTACTACAATGCCACCATTATCCAGCCCTTACACAGTGCTCTCAAAGGAACCTGAGAGTGTTTTATAAAGGACGTCAATATTGCTATTGCTCTTTTATGACTGTGAAAATCAGGCATAGAATGCAACTCAGTAAAAAAAAAAAAGAAAAACACCATTGAACATTTTTTTGGGGAAGGCATATTATTCTATTACACAGAAATGCGTAAAATAGAGCTCCTCCAACTTTTCACCAAGGCAAAACAATTTTATTGACACAGGCATTTAAAATGTTATGAAATCATGAAAATGTCATTTAAAACTACCTGAAGACCAAAGCCAGACAACAGTGCAGAGATTACTTTGGCAGGACATTTTACTGCATGTGACACTCACCCTTCAGGACCAACACAACCTGCCCATTGAGCACTGCACAGAATTGAAGATGCAATCTCAAATGCCCTGCCTGAAGTGTCATTTCTCCATGTCTACAGAAGCCAAAACTTAACAGCACACTTGGATAGCAGCCACCAAAAAACTTCCATCCTGTGCTTTCCAGCAAGCTTTAGGAAAATCTGCTTCCTAACTGCTTGTTGTTTGAAACAACCTAAAATTTGTTAATTAACAGGCATGACATAAAGGACATCTCTGGATGGGGCCATGGGCCAGCACGTCTCAATGTGTATTTCTTGTGGGTAAAAAAAAACACATTAACAATAACGTAAAGTCCCAGTCACAAGTTAAACGTTATGTTGTCTAGGGTCAAGAATAAGCATCTCCAACTATTTTCAAGATAAGTAAGAGCCTGAGAAAGAATAATCCTGCTGTACAAGGAGGCTGTGAACAGTCTGTAGTGAAATACTGATACAAACAGTCTTACTCTTAAAATCAGTTTTATAGTATGAGAGATTATTTTTTGCAAGCCTATTAAGAACTGAGTTTAAAAAAAAATGGTATTTGCATTATTCTAGATTACGGGGGGGAAAAAAAGTCTCATTTCAAAATGAACACCTTGAAAAGAAAGTTAGAGATTACTTACACCTTATTGTAGAACAAAGAGAGCTTACCTAAAGGAACCATCCAGATTTGCCCTATGAATGAAACTCAGCTTTGCATCTGCCCAGTAAAGTTTCTGCTCGTCGAGATCTATCGTGAGTCCATTTGGCCAGTAAATGTCGGAATCAACAATGATCTTGCGCATGCTGCTGTCCATTCCTGCCCGCTCTATTCGGGGCGTTTCACCCCAGTCAGTCCAGTACATGTATCTGAAAGAGACACACACAATGAGGCCACAAGACATGCAGGGATAGCAGCTCTTTGCAAAGCCTGTAATGGTACATTGGTACAATGGTAGATTACCTACAGCAGGGTATAGACACCAGTGTTTACTCCCAAAACTTTTACACACTTATTAAAGCAAATCACTTACTATATAAAGCAAATATTATATGAAGCAAATCAGTTATATATAAAGCAAAACACTTATATATAAAGCAAATCAAACTCCAGGCCCACAGGGCACAAAGTTAAGTCCTTCATGAAATCATCTCACAAGTTTTGCCTCCGTGCAATGTATTTACCATTGTCTCCCAATGATGAGCAGTACCTGACTGTTATAAGCATTTACAACTGAGTATCATCCTTGTGTGGTCAGTTACTACAAGTTAACTATATAACTATAACGATATATCTATATAACTATAACTATATAACTATATTACAATGACCACAGCTTAACCTCCTTTTGCAAACCCATAGAGAAAAAAAGTATAAAGTCAAGCGTCCTGAAATTTGTATCTGTCAAAAAAATAAATCACAAATCCATGAAGTTTTAGAAAGACATTAAATTTTTGGAATTTTTTTTCCCCATTCCCATCCATGTCCCAGTTTCCCTATCACTCCACCTACGGGCAATGTAAGTAGCCTGAATAGACGCACAATAGATTAACAACATGTACCAATTGGAAAGGACCAGATCAAAGTGTGGCAAATCACACAACATCTGCATGAAAAGCTGAGATTGTACAGTTACAAGAGAAATGGTCTGGTGAGAAAAGGACAGCCAGTTCACAGCTGGTAAGCATTACCCAGCACCACATATGCAGCCTGCAAGCTCCACATGCAAACACACACAGGCAGCTCCTAGCACAGCTGCCTCAGGGGGCTCAGAGAAACACACTGCCTTCCCAATGCCATGACAGTCCTTTGGGCCATGGGTCTGTGTGAGAAAGCCTTTGTCCTGAGGGAGCTCTCAAACATAACCAGGGATCTGCGCACTGGACCCATCACCTCCCCAGGCTCCCTGCACAGTATTAGATCAACAGGAGCTCCAGATGGGCACCAGCTGGGCAAGAGCATTGAACTGCATCTGAGCTAAGTCCTCCTAACACTGGAGCTCCAGAAAAGCAAAGAGACATCTATTCAGTGCTGCACAGAGGGGGGATCCTCTGCAGCTCTCCCCCCGCTGCAAACTACAGAGCCTCTGGAGCTGCTTTACCTGCAGCTGGGCCATCATTTCAGCCAAGGAGGAACAGGCAGCTCTGCAGTTATCACCACCAAATGTCCCTCACAACACACTTAACCTTAAAATGCTCTGATCTCCATGTGCATCCTCCACCCCAATTGAGGCAGATCTCCAGTTCCAGGGCAGTCACAGTATCTACACAGGAGCAGTTTACCCCATAAAGAGGGGAATATAGATAACCATGCAGACAGACAGACAGAAATTGCTCACTTGTATCACGAGTGTGAGGTCAAACAAGTTTCCTAGCTGAAATAAAAGACTTCCATGCAGGTGACTCCACAGGTTTCTGAGATAGCTCACATTAGAGTGGCCGAGGTACAATCATGTCCCCAGATGCCTTCCCAAAGCTTCCTCAGCTCCAGCAACCAGGACAGACTGACAGCTCCTGAAAAAGCAGCAGCAGTCGCTGAAAGCTGCCCCAGAGTTCAGAGGACAACCTATGAATGTAAATTGCCACTCATTTTGGTTTGCCTTAACAAGTCAGGCTGTAATTTGTGGCAACTCAGACTGTGTGGGGAAGCAGCTATTGACAAACAACTAAAGACAGAGAAAAGCAGACTTAAAAAACCTGTCTGCACAACCAGCTGCTGAATCACACTGTGAAACTGATATGGCCAAATACTCATTTTTGGTCAGGTCAAATCATATTCTGATCCAGCTCATCTGCACTAGCTTGCACCACCAGCATCCAACTCTATGGGAATTAAGACAGACAACAGATAGATCATTGAATGAAGAAAAATATGGCTATTAAAAGTGACTTTGGGCCATATCATGTAGCTATTGAAATGTGTAAGTGCAGACTAAAAAGGAGCTTAGACCAAAATGAAAAATCCCATGAAAGTTACCTAAAAGAAAAAACAAATGAGACAAAACTAGTTAAGTCCTATTAAACCCTCAAAGCAGGTTAAAAGGATGAAAACATATCCCCTAAATTATCATGGAACAAAATTCCTGTCCTCAGGCCTTCCATTAAAATTTCAGCCTGCACTCTCAATGCATTCAGATGAAGGAAAAAAAATCTAAACCAAAGGGCCCTCATGGCTTTTCTATGATATTAAACGAGCTCCACCTCAAGAGCCTCTTCCCAAAAAATAATGTCATTTAATTTCATAGGTGATGTGTGTTTACCCTTGGCCTCACAGAGACTGATGTACAAAAGTAGTACTTTCAAATTCACAAATTTGCCACTGAAAAATCGCATCTCTGCATTTCAGCTCACTAGCAGGCACCAAGCTCAATGTTACTCAAAGGTTTAATACTGTGTGGTATTAGCAAAGTAGCTGCACCACAAAGGAAGGGTCAGCAGGATGAAGATACACTTAGACATCATGGAGAACAATCTGAACACAGGCAGCTTTCCTTCAAAGCACTTCTCTCTCAGGTGGACTTTTCTAAAGCAACACACCCTGTCACCACCTTGTTCTGACAACAGGCTGTCCCTGCAATCCCTCAAGTATCATAAAGCTGATCTTCTCTGTGAACTTTTCAGAGTATACTGAGCCTCTACACTAACCAAACACCTGAAGAGTTAAAGGTTTCCTTCCCTCTGTGCGCTCCACTGAATCCCATGGTCCATCGCAGGAGCAGACACCAAGCCACGGAATGGCGAATACAATTTTTGCATCCTTTTCAAAGAGGTTTCTGTCCTTTCATCAGGCAGCAGGTGCTGAATTGCCATGAATTCTAGGAAATGTGCTCTGGTTTGAGGATCTCTCAGCACATCAAGACCCTGAATTGGGAGTTTGGAAATCAATGTAGGAAGCTGCTCCTACAGCAGGACTGATCACCTCTAGTCCAAGTGAGCCCATTTAAAACCATACCACTGCCAAATGAAGCACTTCTTCCCTGGTGCCCACGCCTGGTGTTGACATTAGCATTCTACAAGGAAAAAAATGAGAAAACTCAAAACTTTTCGGTTACCTTAGCAAATAATCAGTCTTCCCAATGTTTCTTCAGCAGTGGTGCTTAAACAGGAGCAAAGAATGGCAGCAACCAGCCAGCTGAAGCCACCTGTGAAGCTTGCCCAGAGAAAGAGGCATTTCTCATTATCTCCCCCTAGGCCAGTCACTCACCTTTGAGTCTACAGTTAGCTAGGGCAGTCCTTTCCATCCCTCCTCCTCCACCTTTCTCTAGCCTAACATCTAGGCTCTTTTGACTTTTTTTTTTTTTTTTTTTTTTTTTTTGCAGCACAAGGCACAACAGAGCACTGGACATGAGACTCTAACAGGCCATAAAATGTCATGTTTTAACTGCATGCCTGTGAGGGATTTTCAAGAATGCACAAAATGTCAAGTTTTCCCTTTTTTGCCCTCCTCTATTTTGAGTGACAAAGCTAGTTCAAACTAAGGCAAAAATACAGTGTTCTGGCTGGAACACAGGAGTAACCTGAAGACAGAAATTTTTTTGCACAAGTTATAAATCGTAAAGAAAAGAAACATCCATGGTTACTATGGAAAGAATGACACAAGCTTAGCTAAACCAGCACTGCAAACTTAACTGGAACAGTAATAAGAGAAATTTTTGGGGTGGGGGAAAGCCTCCTGGGTATGATTTGTGATAAAGAAAAAAAAAAAAAAGGCTAACTATCCTTGAAATAACCTATGGATCTGATTAAAAGTATTAGTCTCCTGTAAAAAGTATTGAAATCTGCTTGCAATAGCTGGTTCATCAGAGAAAGAGAAATAAAAGATTTTAGTAATGTCCTGAATAATAATTAGGCCTTACAGCTTGCATCTTCCAAATGCCTCCAGTCTACAGGATCAATTCCTACACAAAAGCAGACACTTTTGGTTGGAGCTTTATGGGCAGGGACAGAATATGGCAAAAAGCTCCAAGTGGCTTCTCAGAGAAAGGAAACAATCTGCATGCTTTAACAGTTTATATGTAGGAATGGATTTTGATTCATCCTGATTTAAATTAACCTTCATTCAGGAG
>NW_005054312.1:8174790-8201838 GCF_000277835.1 Geospiza fortis
TTTTGAAGAATGCTCAAGAGTCCACATCTCTTCATGACCTCAATACAAAACAAGCACTTTCAAACAGTCAAGACATCTGGGACAAATGATGGTTCAGGACTGGGGTTTTTTGCTTCTCAAACAGAATCTATTTTCCAGGTGTCCAGTATATTAACAATCCCTATCATTCTCATTTCACCATTTAAAAAAGAAACACAGTATTTAGCCCAGATAACATTTCAGAAAAATAAGTAGACTAAGCAAAGGATCTCAGTCTGGCACTACCTGTGCTATTATGCCTCCCAGTTTTTGAAGCCAGTTGAAAAGATGCACACTGAATAACAATGAAGAGCCTAAGGCAAGCATTTGGGTAGGTTTTTTTTGTTTGGTTGATTTTCTTGGTGGTGGTGGTGTTTTCAAATGTAAATTCCAGAGTTTTAAATACCCCTGGGCCAGGGCACGCCATAACAATTGTAAGAAACTAAAACTATCAAACCCAGTATCTCTGTACGCATTCGATCACATTTTAGGACTGGCATCTGAGGAGTTTTATATCCTCCTTGCATGGCAACAGGTCAACAAAAGTCTAACAGCACTGAGGCTGTCAAAGAAAATAAAAACATGAATTCCTAAAGAGCTAATGAGAGGAAAAAAAGCCCTTGTGAGCAAAATTCGCTGCTAAGCAGCTATTGCAAATCAATACCCCTTAAAAAAAGTAACCAAGCAGCCCTACAGAAGCTGCTAAACAAAAAGCAGACCTTGGACAAACTTATGAGTTACTTCATTTAGTTCTTCAGAGATGCTTAAGTGTCTCCCCCCCTCACTAGTTTTAAACCTTAACTCCAGACTTCCAAGGCAGAAAGGAAGGAGAGGCAGGGAGAAAAAGAGACTAACATCAAATAATAATTTCACAGCACTTGCACCAATTCTGTCCCTAAACTCACCTGCTGCACCACTTTGCTACACCAAAGAAAGGAGCTGGAACAAAGCAGAGCAGAAGCCAAAGCTCCATCAAAGCCATGGTGTAAATGTACACTTTCTTATGAACGCACAGCCACCAAAGGTCCATCCAGTCCAGCAGCCAGAAGCACCAGACCCAAGAGAGTACATCAAATTCAGTTTCTGCTCTATATGTAAGCATATACATGTAATGTGTTACATATATTACAAATATGTAAGCTCTATATGTAAACTGCAAGCTTCACAACCAAGCTTTCTAGTCAGAATTTAATTAAATGCAATTCTAGTGCAGCCAACAAGTCCCTGGGTTTTAGCATATAAACTACCACATTGAATCAGGGCTTAAATGGTGCTTCCCTCCTATCAGAAGAATGGGACTGAAAACCACCTTGCAAAAACAAACAGATTTTGAAGTTGGCAAACTGCACCCCAGTGGGGTTTTTTGTTGGCTTTGTTTTTTGTTGGTTTTTTTGTTTGGTTGGTTGGTTTGTTTTCTTTCCCTTGCTTAAGTCATTTTAAAATTCCAGGTGCAGGAGCAAAACCAGGATGAAGACCACATTTCCCCTCAGTCTTAAAGCTGCAGGTCATTTCTTATTTTCCAGCGCTTCACATCTCTTGTCATCATTTTCACAAAGATTAGAAATCAGGGCTATGCCCTCCAAGAGCAGCCAATCAGCCATCTGAGCTGGAAGGTATCACAGACATAATAAAAAGCAGCCAACGTTGCCCAAACACTTTTTCCATCTCCCAAAATGCAGTACAGCTGCCAAACCTTACATAACCTGCTTACACAAAAGGGGCCAGTTGTACAGATGATATAAATCAGTACAAACTTCTCCAATTTCAACAATGCTCTTGAACTTATACAAGCCCATGGCATAAAACAGGAGTTTACAGGAAATTGCTATGAAGTTTAGATTCCTGCACATTTAAAACTTACTTCCCCCATCCCACCTTTAAAGCTACAAAAACTCCACTGTGAAATTAAATATCCCCAACTGTTTACAGAAGAAAAGAATGTCTATCTCACATAGCATTAAGCTGCAAATTACTTTCTTTTTTTTTTCAACTTACCTTTTTGTTTTCTTTTCTTTTTTTCAAGCACTGAATTTTGAGACCTGGATGTCCTTGACAAAATCATTACATCAAACCCAAAAATATGTCACAGCAGGTAATCATTACAACTAATCACATTGTATTCAAAAAATATGTACAAAGCAAACAAAACCCTTGAGAACCAGCCTTCTCCACTACAGTTTTCCTACAATGTCTTTTATGCTGAATTAAAACATACTGGGACAGTCAAAAAAAATTGTATCTACAC
Source organism: Geospiza fortis (assembly GCF_000277835.1). Lineage (NCBI taxonomy): Eukaryota > Metazoa > Chordata > Aves > Passeriformes > Thraupidae > Geospiza > Geospiza fortis. The sequence goes on from NW_005054312.1 coordinate 8,177,054, forward strand.
ATTAGACTGACTTAAGGGAAGATGGGGTGCAGCAAATGCACTGAACCACAGTAATCCAGCTATGTAAGTCAGGTGCTGGTGGCTCTCTAACCCACACATCTCACAACTGCTCAAATGTTTAGCTCAAACCAAAGCATTTTATGTTTCTCTGTGGTCACACACTTTAACTCAATGTTTAGGGAAAGATACACTCCAACTAAAGACAGGAATTTGTCAAGGCACGGAACTTCAGCATGTTCATTCACATCCTTGTAATTTCAAACACAGTAATAAACAAACCCTGAGAACAACACCCTCAGCAGGTTAAAAAGTGGAAAAATTCTTACTTCAGCTCATACTAATGCTTAATTTTATGTGAAAAAAAAAGAAAATAGAAATATGTTTTGAGTTAAACCAAAGCAACTCACTCATGACAAACAGAATAGTGCCAGTCCAGCCAGACCAACATGTTGTATATGCCATGATCTCCACATTATGCAGCTATAAAATGCACCCAATGACATCACTCAATCAAAGAGCTTCCATCACCTCTCTGGTGCCAGTGCATTCCTGACTTCACCCAAGAAACCACTGCAACACTCACTGGCACTGTGACAGCTAAAGCCATCCTGTTGTTCCTTCTGTTCCCTCAAGAAATGGTGTAGAAATTTAGAAGAGAAGAATACAATTCCCAAACTTAATAAGACTAAATGGGTACAGGGCAAACAAGTATCATCTCCAGGACTCAGGATAGGAGGAGTCACAGAAACTGCAGCAAAAGAAGAGTGCAAACAGGGGAGGGAGCTCAATGGAGTTTTTAAGGAAGTCTACACATTTCCACCTCTTTCCTATGCAATTTTGGGGAGTAGGGGAGAAGTAAATTACTTTTTTCCATCATCTCTGAACAGGCAGGTCTGCTCTCAAATGAAGCAAAAGGTCTTTGAACAATAGTCATATCTATGAGCAGGAAACTCATAAGAGACTAATGAACTATTCAAAGCAAGGCTGTCACCATCAAGGACAATCGTCTGAAAATTAGAGTAAATAACAATTCCCACAAAAACCTCAAGTTTCTTATGCATGAGACTATTTGCAGTTATTTGGAGGCACATATCAAAAGCTTTCCAAGTCCCAGAAATCACTGCCATACCAAGATACTGGATATGACTGTGAACCAATTTTACAGTTGAGTACTTTTCTTTCATTTTAAGATAATAACCGTGCTACTCATATATTACAGAGTTTCAAATAACTAACCAAAAGCTTCAAAATCATTTTATACTTGCAATTAATTACTAACTAGAAACACACAGGATATAAAGTAATCTCTAGCTTTCAGGCAGCAATAAACACGTTTCACTCAAAACCCGGGCATCTTCTGCATTTTACCCAAGCAGCCACGAGTTCGGGTTTCTAAAAAGCACAGCCTTCTTTGCTCAGAGGACGTTGCTTGCTTTTCTTCTCCACCACTTGCAACAGTGACAAGTTTTTCTTCAGTATTCCCTCTCCTGTCAACTATTCCAAAGGAGATTAAGACCAGAAGATACACTGCTTAAAAGATGCCATCATTCACCCTTATTTGTATCAGAAGCTTCATCTGACTGCAGCTCATACAGATCCCAATAATTCCAACCCAGCAGGCCAGTATGCTTAACCTTTAGTACCTGCCATGCTGCTGTGCAGGACCAAGGTCCTGCTGAACCATCAGTAAACACCACTGCAGTTTGAAGTGCTGACATAAACACAGTTGTGAGTTAGAACAGCTCCAGGTCTTGTTCATGGCTTTGCTGCGACACTGAGCAAACACTGGATTAACAACTAGGCATGTCTGAGGCTTTTAGTTTTAGACTCTGAACCGAAAGCCTTCTAATTGTGATAGCTGTCCCTTCTATATCCATTTTTTAGTATCCCATTTGGTGCATTTACCATCTAATCCTTTCTTTGGTGCCAAATATACTTTAGGTCAATGACAGCCACTGCTTGCAGATTTTGGCTGATTTGCCATAAGCACCTGAGGCAATGGCTAAGCCAGGCTATGGCACACAATCCCTTAATGCTGTTGAGACATGATTAGGCTTGTGTTAATCTCTGAACTAATAGCCATTCTGCAGAATGCCAAAACACATGATTTATTTTTAGTACTCAGTAATTTTTTTCTTATTGCTGCATTCTAATTTGTATCTTATTTCCTTCACCCGAAGCTTTGCTATTCCAGAAGGAGAAGATTGCTCCATAAATGAAGTCAGCTTCTGGGGTGGTCCACAGGCACCAGCACTGCCTCTGCCCAAGAGCCCCACACCATGCCTGGAAGACTTTTTAAGAATTAAAATGAGGGAGAGAATGTGGACGGCAGTTTGCAGCTTTTCTTCAGTCAAACCAGTTCAAAGGTCCTCATTCTCCTCTTTCACAAGCACCATTCCTACAGATCTCACCAGGGTCAGCAGGCCAGCTCAGGTATGGCAAATTCGACAACCCCAGTGACTACACCAAGTGATGGTTGTGGTTATACCTACACCAAAAAGCCCACAAGACAGCACACCTTTTCTTGAGGCAAGCAATTTTTATCTTTCCTTAAAATAATGATTTCACAAACATTTCACAGATGTCTTGTTTAGTTCTTTTTGCTTTCAGCAAACAGAGGGGGCAGAAATTTCTCAAGCATTATTGTCTGCTGAGCAAGGCAAGCTATAGAAAATACAGGCTGGACCTGGACAGTAAGCTCACTCCAAAGGCAATACAGCAGCCATCATACAAGTAGGAACAAATTCAAGATTCATATTAACCAAAGTAAATATCTCTAACACATTGTAGACTTTTATTATGTGAACTAACTACTTCATTAAGCACTTAGTGAAAATCAGATATGAGGATTATGGATATGCTACAGACCCTCAGAATCAGAGCCCTGTGTAAAATGGAGAAGGTAGCAAGCATTGAGATTTTTATGTCCTAGATTTAATGACCCTTGTCAACACACATTCTAGGGTGTCCTGATCTAAGACCTTCACTACAGGACTGAGAATTAAATAATTTGTTTTGGCTACTCATTCATGCATTCTTTTGAAGACTTCTTTTCAGGAAACTGAAGTTTGCTTGCCACGACACGTGATAAAAACTTGTTTTTCAAATACATTCCTCCTTCTTCGGACAATATTTGTGACACTTAAGTTTTTTGCATGGCATTGCAGGGAATTTGAGCTACCTCTTTTACTTAAGCTGGCCTTAAGTAAAATCTTTACAGACAATAAATTCAGATTTGTTAGAAGTTGCTATCCTGAAAACATGTAAATACTTATGCAACGGTATCAAATTCAAAGTTAATAACACCAGCATTACTGAATCCCCCACCAGTGGTCTATCTGTCAAGAATTTATATAAATGCTAATGTTCTACAGACAATACCAAGAATTTAGCCTAATGTCCTACATTATATAAATTAAGGTTAACATACCCTACAGCAGGACTAGGATCTAAATGTTCAAAACAAAACATCAGCAGATTTATAGAAAAATGTTTTGTACTGTCCTCTATCTTAGTTTATCCTTCATGTCAAGGAAGAAAAATTGAATTAGCACATATTCTGTTTCCTTTAATTCCTAGAATATACAGTGGGTCCAGCAAGAAAGTTTTAATGTGTATGGGAAAGAATGATGTTACATATTAAGCCAACTCTGGTCAATTATGATACTCTTTCAGAGTATCAGAAGACCCTGTACAATTAATGATTTTCACTAGCTCTGGGAAGAAAAGGGACTCACAGATAAGATTTAAGTGTCCCACAGTTTGTCTTAAAAAATGAAATTTTAGGAATGCACTGAATGATCATTAGAGGAGAGGAATCTCTCTTTCTCGGTCATAACCATGAGATAATCACTGCCTTTAAAAAAGGAAGATAGGCTGAATGTGCAAAAGATGCAGCTCTCTTTAAAAATGTCACTAGACTACAATCATCTGACTTACTACTTAGGAAGCCCTTCAGAACATCTGAAAAATCATACTCCTGAATGTCAATTGGAAATCACAGAAAAACAGGTTTCAAAAGGAAACTCCAGAAGTGAATTTAGCCCCTCTCTCATGTCCTAAGGCTTGGTCATCACACTTCTGGTGTTCCTGAGAGATAATGACCATATTTTCAATAAGTTCTTCTCTATTCTCTCAAACTAGTCTATGTCTTGAAGAATCACACTCAAAATGGAATAAAATCTATTTAGTAAGCAAACATCACTCTGGGCATAACACCCCACTGCAAACACCCCAACACACAGTCCTCCATCCACCTCTGCAGAACAGCCTTACTACGGCTAAAAGACAAGAGAAGATGTCACCATTCTGCCCAACAAAATGTTATTATCTCAAGAGAGAGTAGATTTGTTTCACTTGGAGCATTCTAGATAAACCCATGTTTGGGTACTAACAGTATCAGCTAAGTATTTGCAAACTGCTTATTTGTCCCATTTTGCCTCTGGAAACCTAAGTTGCCTAATGAAGTTTTCTTCATCATTTTCTAAGCTTCCCACCCCACTTCTCTAGTAGAAACTGTTAAAAGGACAAAATCACATCTACAGAATGGAAATTCTTCCAAACTGAAAGCAAATGATGAGCCACTGACAGATTACCTCAACCAGTTTTAAGAACCCTAGTCTGAACTGCATCACATTTCATGATCCAGAAAAAAACCCTACAAACTTACTCAGGTGCTCTGATCTAATACTGTTCTGACAGTTGTAGGAACAGTATTAGCCACCTGATTTCAAAAACTTATTAACAAAATGACAAATGAAAACTTTAATAAATAAAATACTAAATGGTTCTTTTCTCCTACTGTCACCCACTTGTCTTCCCCAGAGAATACCTGGGAAATGGAACACACGCGAGCTCAACCCCAGAGCCTGCTGTGCCAAAATCAAATGTCATGATCACTATTTCACAGATGCATCTAGGATATATTTCAGAACTACCAGGTGAAATGAAGTGGTTGTAAAAGCAAACCTGAATGTTTTATTCCACAAATATATGTGCTGTCTGATTTTTAAAATTTTCTTTTAAGTTCAATATATTAGTTTTTCAGACAAACCTGTCTTTGATTCAACACTTAAAGAATCAGTCAAAAGGCAAGGAACTGCATCCCCTTAGGAAAAGTAAACCTGGCACTGGCATTTTATGCAAAGTGCCATACCACTCTCTGTAATCCACCTCACCATGAAATACTCAATTTAACATTATATCCTCTCTTTAAATACACTACTGAACTCAATATCTAATTTATCAACATTTAATTAATTCTGCATAGATTACTTGCTGTCAGGGTACAACAGGATTCCTGTTAATTTATTTAAAACCCCTCTATACAACAATTTGCTGTGGGGAGAATTCCTTTCACCTAAAAGCATCTGTAAGGAAGGCAGGATTAGGAGGATAAGGACACCTCTGGAAAAGTCCTTTGGCCCAACAAAGTCACTCCACTTCCCCTTCCACTGGTAATGGCTGTACCTTTCCTGTATCTGAAGGATACAGGCAGCTCCAGTATTTGACGTACCAACAAAACTGAGGATTTTGTTTCTTTGGGTACACACAGTTTCATTTAGCCTTTGCATGCCCTTTATGAATTAATCATAAATGTACCTGTAACACCTCACATTCATCTGGAAAATCTTATGCAGCAAACACTGCAAAAACAACCACAGTTCCAGTCGGTGGCCTGGAAGGTGCTGACCTGTGATCTTAAATTGCCCTCTCTTGCATAGTTTCCATCTTCACAGCTCGCACACTTGAAGCAGGTAGTTTCTCTAGGAACTGCCCATTTCCCAGAGCAGGATAAACCACCAAATACTTTCTTTTTATGGTTTATACTAAACCCTTGCATTAACTCAGCATCATTGTCTGAGGACAGACCCAGTATCAGTTAATGCCAGATTTTCCTACAGATGAGAAACCTACCTATGTATACCCTAGAGGAAAGTATTGTGAAAATGGCAGCAGATCAGTGGCAAACCAGCCCACTTGTGTGGATCCTGGCACACAAGAGAAAGGCACTAGAGTTCTCTTTCCTCATTTTCATGAGGGTCCATCTAGCACAGCACATCTTCAGTCATCACTGCAATAAATGCCAGGCCCAAAGGACACAACACCAGCGCTGCTTGTGCACAGGAAGAGCAAACAGCACATGTGAAACCCTGGGGAGGACTGAAGAGGGAGGGAGGAGCCATGCACATAACACAAGAATCTTTAAGAACTGACATATGCAGCCTGCACTCTTACTACTTCTTAATATGGTCACTTTACAGCATTGAGAATCCACAGTTTCACCTGGATTCTTTCCCTTGCTGGCACAAACATTATTATTCAACATCATCACTTAAAAATATCCTGATTTTGTTTACCAGAGCATAGCAAGTGAGAATTCCTGTTTCAACACATGCAGACTTGCACATCTTGCTGTCTACATTAAATAGACATCACATATAAAATCAAAGTTAACTTACTAAACAAGATCACTGAGAAAATAATAACAATAAAATGCTTGGAAAATTAATTACTTTTCCAAAGTGCAATGGGATTAGCCAGGTAATTATACTGGTTGAATATTTGGCTTGGCACCTAAGAACCAGCTGTATTTTTCTTTTTGGCTCAAAGTCTGGGCTGCCATTTCTTGCCACAAAATATTTAAGCTCAAACATATGTTCAGTCACAGATCTTGAGAAAAATACCTCAGGAAAATGTTAAGTGAAACAAAAGGCTATGTGTTCCTTTTCTTTTCAGAAGTAAAAACTCAACATAAATCACCACAGTATCCATTTAAGCATTTAAGCCAAATTAATATTTACCCATGAGCTGGATCCAAAGCTATTGCCCTGGGCTGATCAAGGTCTTGCCAGAAGAGGACTTTTCTAGATGTTCCATTGAGATTAGCTACTTCTATCCTATTGGTCTCTGAATCCGTCCAATAAAGTTTTTTCCCAATCCAATCACAGGCCAGGCCATCCGGGGAAACCAGGCCAGAAATGATGACATTCTGCACCACATTCCCAGTTTGGTTAATGTAAGTTTGCTTGATGGCTTCTTCACTCACATCTGTCCAGAAAACGATGCCTTGTGAATACTGGAAGTCGACTGCCGCAGCATCCTCTAGGCCGCTGACCACCACGGTGGACTCCAGCTTCGTGCCCCCGGCATCAACCAGCCGGACGTCCCGCCGGTTGGCAAACAGCAGAAAGGGAGATGCTACAGAGGGAAAACATGGAAACATGTTAGCATTGCAGGCACCTACAGATGTTCAAAAGCTGGCTATGGATGTGGCACTGGAGGATTTCTTCTTCCAGACTGCCAGGGCAGGGAGTACAGAAGCATCACCATACCTAAAAACCTCTTCCTTCCCTATGTCAGACAGGGGTGTCAAAGAGAGATGGAAGAGCAGGCCCAATTCTTTATCTAGGGGATGTGAGAAGCATCTTCCGCATAGTTAGAAGTTCACATCAGACCTTTCAAGAACACCTTCTGTCTGTTATTCTAACAACAGACAAATTAGAAAAAATTAAGTGTTCATAGTTTAAAAGCTTGATTCAACCAGCTGAATTAGTAACAACACGCAGAAAGCAAGCTCTGCTGCCTTTTGGCAGCAGGCTGAAAGCCAACAGCACTAAACACAACACCCTGAAATGCTCCTACCAAGTGCCCTCCCAAACTGCAAAAACCGTGGCAGAGTTTCAGAACTCCTGTCTTCTCTCCTGCACCACAAAGAGAAATTGAATATAGAGTTTGAAGGCAGACAGTGGCATGGGTTGGGGGTGTTTGTGAAGAATGCTGTTAGAAAGAGGCATCGAGAGCAAAAGGCACAAAGATTTCCCAACTTCCCCAATCTCACCCCAATTTTTTAACTCAAGCAGTGGCTGCTGGAGCTCTACACCAGGCACCTGCTGCCTCCCAGCTTCACAGGCAACCACTGCATCCAATGTGCTGTCTCCAATGCACAGTCAGCACAGGTCCAATCACTTGCTACTCAAGGAACAACACACAGGACAGAGCAGCATATATTATATCTCCTATGGTTAAAGACTACCATACAAATACCTTCAGTTTTAAATTCATGTTAGTGTATGTAATATGTAAGAGTTACTTCTTGATATTGTCTTTCAGATGCAATTTCTCCTGCACTTTTTAAAAAAGAAGACAGTTTATACAGTGTCTGAATTGCAGGTCTGCAATGTTGGCAGCCCTGTCAGATGCTAATGCCAGTCTCATGAATTCTGGCTCTGGCTACATGAGTGCGTGCCTCTGCACATCCTTGACAACAGCTAATGTGTTTATGTGCAGGCCAAGGACCTCAGTCAGAATATACAACTCAACTACAGATGAACAGAACATACAACTCAATTACAGATGAAAGTATGCATAGAAATTCAGAGTTTTTATTATTATTCTCCATGGTCTTTTTTTACCCCCTAAGCCAGGAGAGAGATTGTTGTATTTTGCTCTTTGAAGGAAGAGTATGCTGACGTAATTTACATCACCTGCTGGTTTTAGTGAGCATCTTGGACAGCACAGAGAACCAATTGTTATCATTAATGTTTCACTGAAGATGTAGTATCTTTTTTCTCTAAAATATTTAACTCAAGAAAGTTTATACAGCTTGAGGAGAATTACTTGTTAAGAAATGATGTCTCAGTATCCCCCCTATTTAATTTTGCTGACTTGTCAAGTCCTTCTCTCCGTCATCTTTTAAAACATTAGGAATAGTATCAGGAAAATCCAACAGGTTAGTTAGTGCAAACAGACAAGAAAAGTCTGAAATACCAAGTGCTTGTTTTCTTCTCTGCAGCTCATTGGTTCCCATTGCCACGTCTGTTTTAAGTGGCACTGCATCAAACCATTTGAGCACTTGGGAAGTTTCATGTTAGAGGGCTCTAAGTCACAAATTCCTTGGGGCAGACACCTTCTCAAGTTATGCACACTGCCTCACAAAACCTGCCCCACATCCAGTAAAATATCAAAGCTGTAGAAAGCCAATGTAGAATTTTTTAAAATATTGTCCCAAAAACATGTTTAGAGGAATCTGAATAGATGGATTTTCATCTAGACATTTCCATGCTGAAGGCATTATTAATGCTACTACAAAGGAAAAACGAACCTGAAATATCAAGTCCAATCAACAGCAAAGGAACTCAACAGCTTCTTAACTAAAGATCAGACATGAAAAATGTCTAATCCAATCAGTATCAACATTATTCCAGCTCCCCATCCCTTTCAACAGATTTCTTCCCCGCTGATGTACTCAGTGGGGCAGCAGCAGGCAGATAAGGCATTAACTGCTGTGTTCTCTGTCACTTCTGTCCTTCAGAGACGTCCTGACTGAAGTGCAGCCACATTGTGCTGGCCATGAGCACCCAGCAGGGAAATCACACTGCCCTGCTTGCAACTGTGTCAGAACTTCACTGCACTATACACTCCTGTAAACTGATTGATTATTGAAAATGACCAGGCTTGATCCTCCTTAAGAACAAGTAAGTAATCCCCTTCCTTTGGGAAAGATAAAAAGAGAAGGCAGAACGCTGATTCTGAAAACTATATTCACTTCTCTGCTCCTCTCCACCAGCCTATTTTATTAAATTTTATTAAATATATTATTATTTAAAGTTGTATTATATTTAATATTATTTAAATTACTTTTCTTTTTTAAATGGTTACAGAGTCCTTTTAGAGCAATACTGCTTGGGAAAATAAACAAACAAGCAAAGAAACAAGAAAAAGACCAAAACTCCAACAAAAAACAGTGATCTGCTTCTCTACAGTAATTCTTGCCTGACATGCTGCTGAAGAAAGCCATTGTCTCCCACATAAATAACAAAAAATAAAGTAAAAGCCAGAAAAGTACTTAAATGCTCAGTTTCACTATCATGTATTTATCACTTCAGGTCAGAATGTGATGGCTCATGAGCAGGCAAAGTTAGTTCTAGTAACTCTGCAGCTTCTAGTAACTTTGCAGCTTGGAAATCTCCAAGATGTCCCAAAAAAAGTTCACAGAACTTTTCAAATTCTCAACTTTCCCAGTTAATAAGCAGTAAATCTGAAAGAGGCAGCTAAGACAACAAACATGCTTCTAGAAAGACAGACACATAGCATTTCATTTCATAAAATTACTAAACTCAACAATTTAGCAATTCAAAAGATATATTCATACTCTACAAAATGACAGCCAACAGGGTTTTTAAGACATGAGAATGAGAAACAAAGCTCAAAAAGCATCAAAACAAATGGCATTGACAAAACACTCGATTTGCTGTGCCATCAGTAAACCATGCTAGAGATTCAAGGTCATCCCACCCATACATGGTGCAAGTTTATCTTGAATCCAACATGAAGGGAGAATCAAAATTTCATTTCAAGAATATGAAGACCAATCTCCTTCTAAATCATGCTGTCTTCTCAGTCCTGAACTATGCTTGATGGTCCACAGAACACTCTTAACCCTTGATGCATTTAATTCTTTACTGCACAACTCTTGACAAGGCAAAGCAAACTGGAAAGCAAGTTAACAGGAGTTTCTGAGGGACGGGGAGACCCAAAAAAAGCAGCAATAACTACCATTAACCTTCTAATGAGCTTATTTGTTTCACAGGAGGAAATATCCCTTCCTTGAGAAGGTATTCCACGTTTAGAAGGTTAAGAGACTCAAAGGAACACTGAGTGTTATGCTCTATTTTGATCAGCAATACTCTTGACAACTGCAAATTGCTTGAAAAGGGAAACACCATTTCTATTCTGCAAAAATAGAAGAATAAACAGTGAAAGGATGAATGATGAATAAACTGGAGGATAAACTGTTTATATCCAGTCTATTACCACCCAACTGAAATGACATTTTAATGTAGTCACAAAAAAAAGTATTGTTTTTCAGTAAAATTAGAACAGTTCATATTTTTCCATAATAGGAAATATTTTAAATGTCTGTACACAGCTGCAGTTCACAGTCTTTGGACAAAACAAAAAAGAAACCCTGAAATATAACAATTTTTCAAATAAACTCTAAAGAGATAAGAGCCTGAACTACACAAAGTTACAGAATTTCTTCTTGCAACAATTCTACAATCTTACTTGGATCGTGCAGTACTTCATCAAAACCACTTCATTCTAGAAAGACATATTATTTCTGTTCAAAAACCCACCAATTTTCCTGTGGTTTTCTGCTAAATAGAAAACACCCTTGACTTGACAATGTAGTGAGCTATCTACACAGAAGCCTATTGTACAACTGTGTGAAAACAGAGCTTCTCATCAGTCCATTAACTGCAGAAAAGGAAACACTCCTGACCAGGCAGGGTAGGAATCAAGCAAGGGTTCAATTTCCAGCTTTGCCTTTGATCCTTCAAATGCTCATTCCTTGTCTGTGGCCATTTACTAAATTTTAATTGTTTCATCTGCATCAGGAAAGTTGTTTTATGCAGACATAACTTAAGACTGGAGGATTTGTACACTTTTGTATAATTTATTTGGTTGGCCACCACAAACAGTATCAGTTTCTGAATTCAGTCATCAACTTCCATTGTTTTAATTGTGCCCATTTAGAGCATCTGAATTTTACTAAGTGCTTCAGGGTTACCTGTTAGTCTTAATAAAGTGACATGGAACAAACAACTAAAAAATGCACTATATGGTCTTTACTATTAGTTTCAGTAACAGCTTTCTAAAAACCAGTTTGACAGGGCTCCACATACATATTAAGACTAAGATGATCATGAATGATAATCAACAGTGTATTTGTCATCAGTTGTTGGTTTTTTGCAAAGCTGCAACACTCTAAGAGAAGTTGAGCAACAGTTTAAAAAAGTTATATTCATACTACTGCTTCATACTTGTTGACATGCCTACATTTTGTCTCCTTCCCCTTAAAGCCAAAATAGAAAGACATGAGAATACTGAGGCACATGCATGATTTCTACCCTTGAAAGCACCAGAAGCACAGAACAAACACAAATCCTATGTATAGCACAGGAGAAAAGCCTAACTTACTAGCTCTTAAACTGGTTAACTAGGCTGAAGTTCACAGAAGGGTTTAACTGTGATTTTAAGAAAAGCAACTGAGCATCTTGGGAACCTGGCACACAACACAAAACAAGGGTCTCATTTTAATAAGCATACAAGTGAAAATAGCCATCCAAAATTACAGCATGTGCACCAACTTATATTTTAAATATTATTTCAAACCTTAACAGGACAATTGCAATGGAGATCTCTGTGGTTAAGCCATCTGTATGGCTGGACAGAGAGAATAGCATAATTCTTGGAGCAGTCAATGTCCCAAACCACAAAAACATTTATTACCAAAGAGCAAAAAAACCCCACACACCCCTACCGCAGGCATGCAAGATGGTCAAAAACAAACATGTCAAAACTTTTGCACCCAAGGCTGCACCATGTTATGGAAACTCTTAGGCAGGATATGGAATTAGCATGCATCAGCTCTCTACACTTAAAAATAGCTGCTATGCAGAAACAAGACTGTGTAAGTAGGATCCTAAGCCATAAATTAATTGAAGAAACCACTTTTACAACACAAAGCAATCCCTCTTGTCCAGCTCTAGCTCTCTGGAGCATACGGAGGCTTAGAGCTTGGATGTCATAAAATCGCAGAATGGTCTGGCTTGGAAGAGACCTTAAAAATCAGCTGTTTTCAACTCCCCCTGCCATGGGCAGGGTGACCTTTGAATAGGCCTCTCAAAGCCTCATCCAGCCTGGCCTTGAACACTGACTAGGATGGGGCACCCACAGCTTCTATGGGCAATCTGTTGCAGGTCTCACCACCCTCACAGTAATGAAATTTCTGCTTAATATCCAATCTAAGCCCACTGTCTCAGTTTGAAGCCATTCCTCTTTATTCTGTCACTACATGTTCTCATAAAAAGTCTCTCTCCATCCTGCTTGTAGGCCCCTTCATGTACAGCTAGGTCAACTCAATATCTTCTTTTCTCCATGTTGAACAACCCCAATTCTCACTGCCTGTCCTTGCAGGAGTGGTCCTCCATCCCTCTAATCATCTTGGTGCCCTCCTCTGGACTCTACAGCAGGTCAATGTCCTTCCTGTGCTGGGAAATCATCAACATCAGAAGACTGAATGTTGATCTTCCTGTATTAACTGCACATACTCAAGCCAAGTTTCAGCTTGCCAGGTGGAGTCTTCTGAAGAACACAGGGCTATGGCTGTCATCCTCAAAACACATTATTGAAAATAAAGTGAATTCCCAGTGTAATAACTAAATTACAGAATATTCTTGTTCTGACACAGAGGTAGGTGGTAGCAGTTTTAGGGCACAAGACTAAAAAAAAAAACAGGACTCCTTGGTTTCACTCCCACACATTTCTTCTCCTTTAGCAAAGAACTTGAACAGGAATCTCAGCCCAACCATTTGTAAAACTCATTCCTTCTGCTACAAACATGCCCTTCCTTCTGCTATTAATTATCTCAAAGGGCTGCAGTGAAGCCACTCATGCTCAAGTAAGGCACTTGAAGATGTTCCAACAAAAGGCTCAGTGATGCACTCAGCTTTTCATTCCTGAACGGCCAAGACTTCTCCTCTCTGTGAGCTGATCCTCTCAGTGATGGCTGGTTTATAACACTACTTGAAGATGAAAATACACTCCTTCTCCAAATTACATCCCATTCCTCTAACCCTTCCTGTTCAATCAATTTGATAGGAATTTTGCTTTGCAAGCCATGAGGTGTTCTGGTTATAAAATAATGAGGATTCATTTCCATTTTATCTGGTTTTACTCAGGATCAAGGTCTGAAATTCAGGATGAGGCCACTAAGAATATCATACATTTACACACGTTGAGTACAGTCAGTAATTTTTGTAAACTTTCCTCTTTACCAGCCTATATTTTAAATTATTCACATGGTCACACCAGGCATACAACGGTGTGCAGTAATCCAGTCCACGCCAATATCCCATATTATAAAACATATTTGGTAAAATTTTGTTTATATATGCTAAGCATTATCTTGAATATACAAGACAGACAGGATCTCAGTGCTCAGATCTGTTTGCTATCAGGCTAAGGTAGAAGCAGGGCTGTTCATTCACTAATGTACTACAAGAAGTGACATGGCTTTAGCCACAAACATATTTGGAAGTGGGTTACGCAAATAAATTACACAAGTTTAAAGGACATCTGGTTTAGCAGCAGCAAGCTGGAAAGGGTCCACAGAAAGTATATAAAAAAGGTTTAAGTGGGTTTAGAAAACATATGAAGCCTGTTCTTATCAAGAAGAAGAGCTGGGAAGGCTGTGAGATAAAAATATAGTAAAACAGACCAACAGTAAACACTTTTACAATAGGCTGAAGTTCAGCTTTTCTCAGCCAGTGGAGAAGGACAAACTGAAGAAACTAGATCAGGTTAGGCTTTTGTGGCTTTCGTTGATGGGGAAGAGAATGCAGACACAATGCAGAGAGGAACATGCTCTGAAGATACTGGAGCACACTACAGAAGCCACAAAATTGCTTGCAAAAGGTGTATTTTAATAGCAGTTGGATAGCCATTCCTCAGGTATAGTTTTTGTACAGTTAATTCCTGCCTCAAGAAAGCAGTTTCTTTTATGTATCTTGAAATAAATAAAATATTTTAAAACTAAAAAAAAAAAAAAAAAATCAGTGGACTGCACTTCCCACACTGCTTCACTGAAAATCTTGATTAAGGAGGTCTGGGATTGGTTGTCTTTATGCCAGGTTTTACACAAAATAGTTTTGAACTTCCCAGTAATTCACATCGCTGTTTCTGTTGCTGTCCTGAAACAGATGAATTTAGCAGCTTTATCAAATAGTAATGTTAAAATATTGTTAAATAAACTTTGAGCTACTTTTATTTTTTTAAATAAACAAGCAGCAAGTCTTTGAAGATCTTGTTATATTTTTCACATTGCATAGGGTTCCCACACACACAATAATGACAGGGTTTTAGGAGGATGAGAGTTACTTCAGACCACTGGTTTTATTTGGCAGCCTAATTTTTAAATAATAATGTTAGCAGTAACAACAAAATATAGCCCTGATTATATACCATGTCATCTCCACTGGCCGAAATTAGTTCATTTCCCTTGGTCAGGAGATGCCAAAGTACGTCCCTGAAAGCATGCTCTGAAGAAGTCCAGCAAAGGTGGTCTATGCAAATTATGAAATTTAGGATTTGTTCTATTTAGCCGGGTGGCAATTAAACATTTTTAAAATATCCAACAGCATGCTCTGAATTTATTATTCTTCTGTCTTGTTATATTACCTACTTCAAGTAAAAAAAATTCATGTGTCAAAAAAGCCAAGTTAGTGGATTTAGTGTGTGTAATTCAGTGCACTTGCATCTCTGCAGATCCTGGAAGCAACCTACATGTGTTCAAGACCACTTTTATGTGGACACATCATTTTAAAGGAGGGTTTCTCAAACTCTCTCTCTTTTCCCAAGACCACCCATTAAGCACACCACACAAATGCCTCTCCTGGTGCACCAGGCAATGGCTCTCTCAGACTGCCCTTAGTACTGCTGTAGTAAATACTGAAATTGGTTACATAGGACAGCATATTTCATCTTCTAACACAGCTTTAGCAGCTGGAAAGGATGACAGCCAAGCCCATGTGAGCTGACAACACTACAAGGACCACCAAGCAGCATACAGAACATATTTAAAGATCCACTGAAAAACTAAACAAAACCTAAAATATCAGCTGTGATTTGGGGACACATCAACTTACAATGAGATACTCATCAGATAAGACTTGCAAGCACTTTAAACATTTAGAGAAGAACATGATTCACTAGATCATAAAGCAATTTTTATTTGGTCTGTATTGTTAGAAGAAATTTCTAAACATTATTACAAAACTGGTTCTTGGCAATCTCTCTCTGTGCAATGCACAACTGGTGTTCAGCCAAACAGTTTTGAGGATTGCAGCCTCATGCAATCCTGACTAGCTAATGTTAAGCAGATAAAATCTCTGCAGTCAGAACCCCCACATCTTCCTGACCTCAGGAAAGTTCTCACCTGAGCTTTTTATAGAGGTTAAAATATACAAGAGATTTTCCCAAAATCACCATACTGTTCACAACCACTTGTTTGTTCTTCTGAGGCTTCTGCTGCAATTTGCTATTCAAGAACCACAACGCACATGACAGCCTAAATACAAATATACCATCTACTGGGGATTAGGGAATTGGCTTCAGGCACACACCACCAACAAGCCCTGGAAACTAGTACTTTGACAATGGCTGCTAAACTGAGCATTCTCCAGTCTTACAAGTCAGCTTTTGAGTTTGGTGCCGGTTGGAGATAAGAACCGGCACTGAACTCCGAGGGACAATTTCCATCCATCTTCAATGACGATGGTCAAAGCTCCCAAGGTATACTGAAAATCCCACTCTAAATGAAGACAGTAAACACCACAAGAAAGGTGAAAACTGCCCTTCTCTAAGAACAGCAGCACTTCAGAGGAAGGGGAAAGCAGAGACCCATTGCACATACACGGATGATCCACTGGCACCACAGCCAGCCTCCAGTCCTCCTCAGTGTTAAACTAAGAACAGTGTGACACAAGGAAGGCTGTCACAGTTCCCACACACCACTTGCTGTTTCAAGATGTACCAAGCAACGTCTGCAGAGCCATCACAGACTACTGCCCTGGATGTTCACTCCTCCAGCTGTACAAAGCTATGCTCGGTGTGCTGCTGCCCCTAAGAGTGGAAGATGCTGTAAGCATTTACTGTTTATAACCCTGGGCCAAGAAAACTAATGCTATGGGTAACCTTTAATGACAAATTACTTGCACTTAAGGAAGAGAAGTATTGCTTAATACTGTTTCTCATGCAAAAGCCCACAGTGCCCCTACCTCTGCCAGAAGCTCAGTTCAGAAGTCTCTGACAACCATGTTCTGAGGCAAACCACTCAGCAGATTACTGACAAGATATCATCATAGAAAGAGAGATTCTTATCACAGGCACATTCACTTCAACAGCAGGGTCATTGCTCTGTCAGTGAGGTTTCACATTTTGATTAAGGATTCTTTAAAGTACAAATCTGCATTTTGCCTAATACCATTAGCTTCACCAACAATAGCTCCCAATTCCATAACAATGTTCACCATATTCCACACAGGACTCACGACAGTTTTCTGTGTGAGAATTAATATGGCACTCTGCTTGTGCCCACAAAAGTGGGATACAGCCTGTCCATTGAGATTTCTGGTATTTTCTGATTTTAGAATAAGCAGAAGTGGCACTGAAGTAGTCTCTTACACGATACTGCTGTTGGGCTTTGCCAAAATGGGTAAGTGCCGAAGGCAGTGCTTAAAAATAGGGTTGGGGGATGTGATAGGAAAAAAATATACTTGGATGTTTCACATTCTGTGATGCAGAGTACATGGCAACAATTTTCCTGTTGTTATTCTAAATGCAACAGGCGTGGATTTCCCCCCACCCCCATGATATGCTCCACAATTTTAAAACTGCAGAGGAAACTGAAGATTTGTCCTACTTCTGCATAAACTGGTTTAGAAGAATGCGGACAAGAGGGTGACTTCCTTGAACATCTAAACATGACTTTTTCTGGGAACAACAGTTCAGGTCAATCCATGAATGGAAAAAAACCCTGTGCTGTCCCCTTTTTAGATTCTGGATGTCAATGGGAGCAAGGTTCTTTTCTGTTGTTTTTTCTTTTTCAGTATTCCTCCTTGGTTTGGCAGACAGCTGTCTGGCCAATAATAGTAGATTACACAGTGATGAGGGTTCCAAACTTTTAATGGATAAAATAGTGGTTCTATATAATTTGGAAAATTTGGCTTGCACATTTTATCCAGGACTTAAACAAATACAGACTTGACAAAGGTATGCTTGTTTCTGATCTGAATTGTTTCCAATTTTTAGTTCCAGTTCCAGATGTTGTGTTAACTCCAAAAAACACAAATCTTTAGAAAGCTGAAAAAAAAGATATTTTATTTCTATTTCCACCAAAGGTACAATATGTACTGTATTTGCAAATTGCAGAAAAAGAGACTCAGAAATAGCATGTGCTGGATTCAGCTGCTGACAAATGTTACTCACTGGAACAAAAATGCAGTCAAGTCTCGAATGTAGGTTCCACAATTTGTCATGGTTTTCTTCTAACAGTTAAGAATATTCCCAAATAAAACCACCTTGTTAAATGGAACCTGCTACATGATACTGACCTTCAGAGGGTGTAAAGTTAAGAGAAGTTTTTAGTGCCAAGTTGTAGACACAACTTCTGGGTTTTGGGCAGACTATGTTCCAGTCAAATATTCAAGATTTAGGCTTTGTGAGAGCTTGTTAGGAAGGAGGAAAAAAAGAGGATGAGGTGAAAAAGGTTATTTCAGATAATGAAATCTGTAACCCTGAGCTTGTACTTATATCAATGGTAATACCTAATTGACCACCTTGAAGGCAGCAAATAAACAGAACAACCCGTTCCAAGCTTGGCAGATCACTCCTTGCAGAAGATGACTGCTTTAGCCAAGAACATTGATGCAACCAAATCAATTCCTTATGGCACCTTTTATCTTTTTAAGGTCAGTATTTGTCATGCAAGTTTTCTGAAGTGTTTGTACTGATGGAAATACAAAAAAGAAGATCTTCTGGTAGCTTAGCTGAAGAAACATAAAATAATAATCTATGTTATTTGTCTCTCCACAACATAAAATTTAAGGACATTTCCAGAAAACACAGTTGTCAGTTCAAATCCTCCAGAATAAAAGAGTCTCCACATTCAGAGAAGTGTTGACAATATTCAAAAGAAAGAAGATTGCATTAGTTCTGTACCTAAATTTATAGACTGGTAGTTTGTGTGTGCAAGACAGGAAACATGTTTTAGAATTCAGACCCAGAATACCTCATTTGGATTTTGGAAAAGGTTTTGAGTCTAGATAATTATTTAAAAATTAAGAAAACCTGAGAGGCAATTGAAATTTGGGGCTTTAAAAGGTAAGTTACACAGGAACTGTTTAACATTTTTGTTTTGTTGTTTTTACAGCTAATTACTGCTCTGTATCACCTCAAGATTATTAACTCGTCACTCTCCTTGGAGTCTGCAGAATTGTGTGACATGCCTCTATTGGCACTGTGGTGTATAATCAAGGATGAAGAATCCAAAAAAGAGACTAAAAACAATATTAAAGAAGAGCTGGCATGGTGCACAAAGAGAAAGCTGTGAAACTGCAAAAAAGCAGAAACTGTGCAAATCAAACTGCAGCTACACTATGTTAGGAGGGATCTTGATTTAAATATGCCCTTTGCATTGGGCTGGGTCAGAAGGGTTTTGTTCTGCTGTCTGATTGAATTGGCCACCCACTCCTGCCCCTCCCCAGTGCCATGTTACTCCCCATCCCCCAGGCTCCCACCACACCACAGATGTTTTGGTGCCCTGAAATCTGCCCATTTGACTGCACACACAGTTGCTTTCCTTTAGCTGATCCCGTCAAAAGGATCTTGGTTTCAAAAGGCATATAGATTTTTATAAAAAGCAATAAGACAACTACTTTGCTCAGCTCAGCTGCAGACAGAATATTACAGACAGACCTGCAGAGCACCTTCTCTTGTGCTGCTGTGTCTTGTCCACACAGTGCTCAGGGGAAGGAGTTTTAGAAGAGGCTTTGTGCTTATAAAAAAGAATTCATTGCTATGCACAGGTCTGCTATGCTTTAGGCATAAACCTAGCCATGAACAACCTCCCAAACTAAAGACTTTTAAGTATTTCCATGTAGAGCTACAACAAATTATTACCTATTTTTCAAGTTAGCCTTTTTTGCCTCTTGAAATTTTCATGTGAGTCTCAATAACATCTTAGTGGCATAAGAAATTAACTGTCTGCACTGCATAGGCAAGAGAAGCTGCCACAATGTTGTTGAATGGTCTCATATTACAGAAACAGAAAGTAGGAGAGGTACCAGAAAAGCATGCTGCACCTCAGCTTTGACAGCAGGTTAACTGCAAAAGAGCCAAGAAATAAAAAGAAAAAAAATTACTGTTTTCTTCCCAGATCATTTCAAGACTTAATTCTTCCTTTTCCTTCTACATGATTTCCCCACCTGTACAAACAGCCAAGCCTAGTTATTGTTTTAACCCAACACATATCTGCCTTTCCCAAACAAGAAAGGAAATGAATGTCTAAAAAAACCTGAAATTCATTATAAAGCGGGGAAGGGGGGGATCAGAAGAAAGTAAAATTTGTCCCTGCAGAGAAACGAGGTTGGGAAAAAAAAGGCAACAACAAATTTTACACAACATGAACTGTGGTCATTCATACTAGGGAGACACCTACAAGCCAGAATTGTGATTTGCACCCTGAAAGACTCAGTGTGGACACACCGGGAAGGACTGTCACAGCTGACAAACCTGCTGTCTAGAAACACGAGGCAAAGAAAGAAAAGAAACACACAGAGGACCAGGATTAAGGGTCATGCAGTCCACAGCACATCCAGCGCAAGAGCCCAGTGTGCTAATCAGGACCACAGCAGAACCATAGCCAGTAGTTTTTTTCCAGGCAGAGTAACATATATTTTCTCATACCTCAAGCTACCTTGCAATTCCTTTTGTAAAAAAGACATAGATTTTACTACAATGAATGGTTTAGGAATGATCTCAGCCACCCCAAATCTCCCATTCCTTTGCAGCCTAGACAAGGTGTACTGCAAATAAGAAACAGGATTTCTGATAAACAGCAACAGGATTTCTGCAGAAGGAAGGGCACAAGCCTGTTAGCATTACACAAGGAAGCAGTATCATGGAGGGCAGAACAAAATGCATTTGTTTATACTATAACTATAGTTCCAGCAATGCATGGCCATGAGTGATCTGATCATCCTGTTTTATGCACCATATAGCCTTTCTCCACCCTTCATTTGCACTGCTTGGCTGTGCCTTCATTGCTAAAGACAAAGATGTAAATTTTCCATTGAGATAGCTGTTTTAATGTAAAGATGCCTGAGGAGAACTGGAAATTTTACATCAAGTAAAAAGTCAGCAGCATTATTTCACTCCTCACCCAAGATTTCATAAGCTGCACAGAATTGCACTGACTCTATCAGGAATTTCACATCAGGATTGCAGTATCAGTGTAGTAATAACACCTGTTTCAGCAATGAAGACATGACCCAGGACTTTCACAGCAGGAACGTTTCTCTCTTGGCATCTGGAAAACATCCAGGGCATTTCAGAGAATGGTATTCCAAACAACTATTTCAACCACACACAACAGTTGAGAAAAACTAACAAATACTGCAGTCCTCCAGACAGCAGACTGGGAGTCAGGCAGAGCACAAGTAACACACTCACCACTGCAATGCTCTGCCCAGCACTGAACACAGCTGGACTAAAGAGCAGCACCATTTGTCCTCTGTCTGGTGAAAGCCTTTTAGCACAGTAAGATTATTACAACCAGTTTTGCACCTCTTCTATTTCCAGCTGTTGCAGACTGTTTTGGAGTTAAAATGTCCTGGATCCCATCCTCCCTATTATACATGTGCATATCCTTTTACTTATTAAAATCACCACAAAATACAACTGTTAACACAAAAAGCTGTTTATGACCCACAGCCTAAAATCACGTTTCCAATCCAGAAACGTCAGGTGCCAGCACACTGTTAAGTACCAACTGCATTTTAACTTTTTATAACCAAGACTGTGCAGCAGACTGTTAATAAACATGAAATGCATGCAAGAAATGAGCATTTGCATTTAAGTAACTCCCTCCAGGTATGAATGACAATGACTAAATACAAAACAAACATCTGCCCTCTTATAATACAATGGGGGCTTATAAACAAAATTTAACCCACACATTTTATATGCAAAGGGAAGGGCCTTTTTTCCTACACACTGAAAATAGAAGATTTGCTTAAAAATATATTATGCCCCAAATGTAAGGCTTATGTGAATAGTTTTAAAAGCAAACAGAAGACATCTTAAATTTCATTTGTAAAATGCAAGAAAATTGAACATGTTGTCTGCATTCACCTAACCTTTGATGTACTGTCTGAAGGCTGAACAGCCAGAGTATTGTTAAACTAGAGGAAAAACCTACCTTCTCTAACAACTAGATGTGAACTACACCACAAAAGCATTCACTTGTTATAAAAAACTGCTTTCTCCTCAATAAAAGTGCCTACCAACAACAGCACCACACCAAGCTACACCAAACAAACACTAACTCGAAGCACAGTTGACAAAAGCCCTTTGCTTCTATACTAAACTTAGGCAGCTCCTGTAACTAAATAATTGCTCAGAGTTAAGGCAGCCATCACCTTGTCCTAGCAGAAAATACTGTAATATTTCAACAATAGTAGTGCCAAGTGGAAATAGGAAAGTCTTTTATCAAGCTTATCTGGTACAGAGATGAACTAAGATGAAAATGAAAATTTAAACTTTTTCTCCTTTAAAAAGGGGACCTAAAATCCAGAACTCCCTACTTATGTCAGTCTTCTATTAATTACCATGGGCAATATGGGTCACCTTTGATATCAACAGACTTCACGTGGGTGAAGGAAGTTACTCACTTTTTAGGACAATTCAGAGGGTTTTGTCTCCTTTGCTGTGGCAAGTACTTGCAATGTAGAGCAGTACTCTGTAATACATGTTATCACCTCTGCAGCAAGGAGATTCAAAACCATCAACTTACTTTATAAAAGCCATCCAGGGGCCAGTAACTACAAGTCATTATCACCAATTCACTGTTGTGCATCAAGAAGCTTTGTAATGAGAAGATGCTTTATTTCCCCAATGTTATTATCAACGTATGAGAAACATCAGCTTTCTTAAATTTTACTTGGAGGAAGTTAGGACATCTAAAACCTCTCAAGAATGTTTTCCACTGATTATAGCATTAAGTTGTTTCCTTTATAAAACCTCATAATGCAGAGGACATTTTTATATAGATATACACATACATACACACACACACACACATATATATATGCTATTAAGATAATAAGACTTGACATCAAGTGACACCAAACATTTGTAAAGGCTACTTAAGCCGAAATTTTCAAACCAAAAACTTCAGCTCATGCATTAATTGTCCAAGGACACCACAACATCAAAGGAGAAAACATCTATCTGCTCCAGAGAACAGTTAATCCATACAATTAACCCTCCTTCACATCACATCACACTATAAATGCGAACACATGCTCCGTTTCTGCATTGCTCAGAAGATTCTCCAAGATGCTATTCTTGTCACTAATGAGGTGCAGCACAAACAATTAAAGACTTGCAAAAATAACACACAGAGCTTCGATTTTTTTAAGAAAAGAACCCCCAACACCCCCAACATCACAGGCTGTGCGACATGTGAATTGCATAGAAACATGTGGCATCATCCTTCCTTCAAAGCTGAATATGTTAGACCCATCAAATCCTTGATCTTTCAGTATGACAGTTTTATTAGACTACAGAAAATTTGATTTAAGTCCCATTTTAGCCTATGTCATTGATCAGTCTCCCTCTTTCTCCTCTCTGATGCAGGGATTTATTAACAATATGTTTGACAGAGAGGGGTGACTGGTGTCAGAAGAACAGAAGGAAGTCAAAACAATAAAATGATAATTAAAACAATGAGTAAGGACAAGACATCCCACAAAACAGAAGATAACGAAGCAGGTTACTTTCAGGCCTAGTTTACTACGTGGCCACACATTTTTGTGCTGTCACTAGAAGGAGCACAGAACTGAAGCAGAATTCTGCTTCAATTGAAACCGCCGGGCAAAACACTCCATTTGAAACACGGTCTTGTCCTAATCTACACTAGGTGTTGCCAAAAAGCTCCTTCTGGCTTGGTGTAACACCATCAGTTACCAAAAGTTCCCAGTAGGATCTAAAATATATAAAATTGGTAACTTCACTGAATAACATTCCATTGTTGCAACTTCACTTGCATGATCTGTGCCTATATATTGTATTAGAGGGGCAAAAAGCCCCACACAACCATTCTCCAGGATTTAGAAGTAAGGGAATCAGTTGTTGAGTTCTGTGTCAAATAAGCCTCTGGGGAAGAGTAAAAAAATAACTAAAACCTAAAGAATAAACTGCAAATAAATCAAATTCAGGCCTTTTCTGGTAGTGTCAATCTTACAAAGATATAGAGAGATGTGCTTTGAGTTAGCCAATAGACAAATTTCAGGAAATCTTGCGTTTTTAACATGAACTTGCAGCTGTCAGAGCTAGGAAGTTTTGTGCCATTTCAGACACTGGGAAGAGTTTTGATACCATTCCTCCTTGGCCAGTGCAACAGGTGGAGCTGAAGTTGGGAGATCAGTAGGATCCAGCAGAGTCTGACCATCCACTTGGCACACGCTCAGCCAAAGGTGGGAGAAAGCATTCTCTGCCTGCCTATCTGCTGTACACTCATCTATTTGTCAGTGTTTTGGGATCATCCCAGCAAAGATTCTCCTCTCAGGATTAAGCAATATTTATGGCAAGGCTTTGAATAAATTAAAATTCCATGTTTCAAAGGCTTTCTGAATAAAGATAATAAAACACAGTCACTTCTGGCCATATACACAAGAGAGATCTTACAACTGACATCATACACATCAATAACTGCAAAAAAAAAAATCCCCCCCAAAAAAACCCAAACGAAAAAAAAAAACAAAACCAAAAAACAACCAAGCAAAAAAATCCCACATCGATTTTTCTTCCCAGTCATCTTACCTTCCTGGTGAAGGCCAAAGTTTTGGAATTGAATTTGAATAGCTTAAAAGCTAAACTTTCATTAAAAGAAATGTTGCCAAGCACACTAAGCAAACACAAGTTACTCAAATACTCACAGT
>NW_005054312.1:8201891-8212831 GCF_000277835.1 Geospiza fortis
GAAGTCCATTCCCTTTTATAAACAGCCAACATTAATTCAGACTTTAGAATAACAAACTGGTGCTAAAATTTCTTTTTGCAGTTTTAAGTGTGTGCACATAACATTTAAACATTCCCCACTGTGCTTGACTGCTCTATTCTTGCATATAAAACACTTCAAATTAAAAAGAAAAAAAAATCAATATTAGTTCCTGGAGAAAATCAGAGGTTTTTGTAGAATTTGGTGTACTGCTTCTGCCTCACAATAAAGCAGAAGACAAGTTGCACAGGAGAAAGCACTGCATGCAGCTGTAATTCAGAGCACAGCAGCTAACAAGTTATATTTATATCCCTGCAACTGCCTCACAGTCTCCAGCTGATGCTCAAGACTTGAGAAAACAAGCAAAAGCTTTTCATTAGTAATGGAACATCGTCCCTCAATGCTGTGAATCTTTACTGACCCACTCATCCCTTCCTGCCAACACACTGGTTTGCAACAGCAATGGCACTTGTGCATCACCAGAGAGACACCTGAAGTCAATTTAGTTTCCAACAGAGACCAAGGTTTTATTCATTAAATTTAAATGAGTAAAAAAAACAAAAACAAAAAAAAACCAAAAAACCACCCAACCCAAAAAAACCCCCAAAAACCACCAACCCACACAACAAAAAACCAAACAAACCTGCTGCTACAGATTCAAATAAGCAGGAAAGAATATGTAAAGCAGCTAATGGTCAGGGAGCTAAACACCTGGAGAATTTAACAGCAATTAAAAAATAGAACAGCAGAATTTACAAGTAACCAAACAAATTCCTACCCCACACTAGTACACATGAGTTGAGTGTACCTGTCCTACACCGTGGCTTCCCAAGCAAATTAACATTTTTCCTCTTGTCCATTCAAACAAGTCCTCCCATCCACCTCTGCCTCATTGCCAATCAAGGGCCAAATGTGTCTGAAGGACACTCTTGCCATGTGACCCAAAGTGTTCCCACAGATTCTTGGAAGGCTGCCCCCCTCACAAACCACCATTTGTGGACAGACGGGTCCTAAGAGGCTATCAACAAGTGAATGGAAATGTGGCATGTTATAAACAACCATGATAATGAAACAGTTTACATCAAGATGTGACCAGCAGATGCTCAGATTCAGTAACATGAGCCTGTAACTCACTCTCAATCCACACAGTTTGAAATGAATTCCAAGACCAAGATGAATATAAGACCATAATAAAGTATTCCAGAACTAATCTTTGAGGGGAAACCATTCCAAAATACAAGCACCCCAGGGGAAGTAATTGTGGAATAGCTGTTAGATTTTGAATTCATATTCTACCTCAAACAAAGCAAGTTTTGTTACCCTACAAAAGCCTTATAATCTGTCCAAGGAAGAAGCTTCTAATAGGCCCCAAGTAAGTTCCTCAAAGTTGAACACTTGAGTTCATCTCCTTTAGAAAGAAAACTTTCTGCTGTGGCCCTGCAACACCGACTGCACAGAATCCCAGGAGTCAGAAAAGCACAAAAGACAGGACCCCTGTACCTGTATCTACCAAGGGCTTCCCACAGTGGTAGAAGCAGGCATTTTGCATATATAAGAGCACCATTGTCAAGAAGCAAAGACTGCTTGGAGGACCAAGTCAGCTGTATCAAGACCTTACAGTACTCCACATCCTCCCTCATTGCACACAGACTTCCTGAGGGAAAAAAAAAGCAACAAAACCAAAACACCCAACAGGCAAGAGGCCAACACTCACAAAGATCCCATAGCCATTGTTCAGAGAAAACAAGTCACTTGCATCATTCCCCACATGCAACAGGCTCTGGGCTGGCTGTGTTCTGCCTCTGAGGACCAGCACCAGATGTGCTCTATCTCCACATGCCAGGAGTTCCACAACCTGGGAATCAGCAACCAGAGTTCTTTTTAATTACTTTTTTAATTACTGTCACAGGATGGTGAAGGACCAGAGGTGTCAAGGTGGTTAATACCCAAGGTAAATGAGTCCTAGATCACTTACATCTTTTGCAGGTTAACAATGAAAACCTTAATTTGGACCACGCAAGTTGAGAGATAACATCAACAGAGGTCACAAGCAAAGTATTTCCACATGCTCATCTTCTCTCCATTGTGCCCTAGACTGAATGAAAAGCAGCAATCCTCAAACACACACTCAGCTGCAGCTACTCCAGTTTTACCAATTCTGTCATGCCAGACAATGTTAGTGGAGCCACATGCTAAAGGGACAGCAGGCAGCTTTTCCAAACTGCCAGAAATAGAAGGTTGGTTTGGGGCTGTTTTTTTGTTTTGCATAGGGTTTCATTCAATGATGCTGCCTCATCATCCTACTTAGGGAAGTAACCTAACAAGTTCCCAAGAGCTCTCTTGACCACTGGATAATAGAAATTACCCACCTACAGACATTTCAGCCTTAAGCAGCCTTGATTCTTCACACAGTTGGGGGAGAGGGGGGAACAACACAAAGAAAGCAGGTAAAAGTTTTAAAAATAATATACAAGATCTCTGCCTAGAAGAGCTTTCAAGTTAAGAAGAAATACTACCAATATAGGAAAGTGATACTGCATGCAGAAATTGTCGACTGCAAAAGGGAAGGAAAGTGGTTATGCAAGGTCAAATACTTAGGTGCAGAACACTGATCAGGCATACAATTTTGATTAATAAATACTCGTTGCCCTGCCTTTCAAGGAATACCTTACCTATAATGCTAATAGCTTGAAGCTTCATTCCTCTCTAATGGAACAACAGCCATTAAGAGAACAATGCAATGGAGTCAAACAAAGCAGGTTCACTTCTAGATGGTTATTTAAAAACCATATGCACAGGAGAAGATGGCTCTGAGGTGCTTCTTGTGTAAAACACTCCAAGATGCAATCAGAGACCATTTCTGTATCACTGTCACCTGTTCTCAGACAAAATGCTGAGAGTTCACAGACTTCAAGGCAGGGAAGGACTGCGAGTGATTCAATTCCAATATATTGAGGCTTCACAATAATTGTGCCTGCATTAGCCACACCCTACCTACTCTCACTATGTAGCTTGCCTAAGTAAGTCCAGATGTGTAACTGTTTCTGAGTATGCCCTTTCTATCACTGAACACCTGCAAACTGGAGATTTAAAACATAAGTAATAGTCTACCACATTCAGACAGTAAAAAACATACTGTTAAAACCCAGACAGACCAAAATTTCTCCTAACTACATATTTCTTTTACTCAGCTTTTGAAGATGTAGATAATGTATAGATTTTTTTTTTAATCATCCACCGCTGGGCAGATTTTCTAAGTGGAAAATGCCACCCATGTGCATTTTCATCCTCTTAGTTCTCACTTGGGAACACAAATAACTCAGCAGTTTAATTTGCTTTTATATCTTTTGGGATAGACACATCCAGGTAAGTCAGCAATACAGATTTCTGAGGTTAAAATATTTTCCCTTTGGAAAAAAACCAAAACATAGGTGCTTAAACACCTCATACTTCAAGGTGCTGGATTTCAAGCAGGGGAAGCAATCGGGGAGAAATCTAAAGCAAAAGTAAAACTATTTGTATCATTTATATCATATTTTATGTTGAAATTCATTCCTGTATGGCAGGCAACTCTATTCTGAACTTTTCCTAGAAACAGAAAGTTCTCAACTACTGAAAACAAAGCAAAAGGTGACAGAGAAAATAGGAAACTTGGTGGCCATGAGTAAACTCCCTTAAAGGGGACAGAATACATAAGTGACATTTTATTTGAAATAACTAGTTACACAAAGCCTCCAAAGCTTTTGGAACAATATGCACAATGTAAGTAGGGAGCAATACATATCTAACACTGGGTAATTTATGATTCAGTGGCCAAAGGTGATACCTTCTATAAAACAAAGGATTAGGGGTTTGGTTTTTAAGTTCTGCTGCTTTGAGAAGTTCAAGAAGCATACTGACTTTTGGATTAGCTTCAAGTGCTAAGAAAGAATACCAAGTATATTATGTAGACATTGCCTAGTTATACTACAGAGAATAAATCTCATAACCTCCCATTCCTTTTTTTCCTTGAATGGTTAACTGTCATCACCAGAGACAGCTTGTAATCCAAGAGACAAACTCTCCCTTTTCCTCTATAATGTAACACAGATAAAAAGATAGCTCTATTTCAGAATGTATTTTCCTGGAATCAGTAAGATACTGGTCTAAGTGACTGAGCCTGTATTGGGTTAGTGTGGCAGTGTTTTGGTGATAGAAGGGGTGGTTTCTGTGGGAAGCTGCTGGAAGTTTCCCCCATGTCCCATGGAGCCAATGCCAGGCAGCTCCCGCATGGACCCACTGCTGGCCAAGGCCAGGCCCATGGGTGATGGTGGGAGTGTCCCCGGGGAAATTAACAAGGAAAAACAAGTTATTGTGTAGATAACAACATGTGGTGAACTGACTGCCGCCCCTTCCCTTGTCCCCCTGCACTGCTGGCAGGGAGGAGGAAGAAAATCAGAAATAAAATTAAATAAGCCAGGCAGGAAAGGAGGGGTGAGGGATAGGTATTTTTAAGATTTTGTTTTATCACTTTACTTTTCACTCTGACTTGATGGGTAATAAGTTGAACTAATTTCCCCAGGCTGAGTTTGTTTTGCCCATAACAGTAATTGGTGAGTGATCTATGCCTGTCTTTACCTCCACCCGTGAGCCTTTTGTTAAACTTTCTCTCCCTTGTCCAGTCGAAAAGGGGAGAGATAGAGCAGCTTTGGTGAGCACCTGGCATCCAGACAAGGTCAAACCACCACAGAACTAAAAACAGTATTGTGAAAACAAATATGCAGCAGAAACATTTCCAAATACCATGGCTTTGCAATTGTCCTTCTAAAGCAATCACTTTTTGCCCCAAAAATCTTATTTTGTTTTTGTATCTGCACAAAAACTTGTAGAAACTGTCCCTTATTCATTATTTGAAAATAATCCTTGAACAATAATAACTACAGTAAAGACATAAAGCCATTCACATCGCCTTGAGTATAATTTCTGCTCCACTTCTAGAACTAAAACTAGAGAAATCAGCTTAGAAGACTCTTAAATTTGACACACAGATTTCAACATTCAACAGCCTCTTCAGACAAAGTCTGGATACACAGGAACATGCCACAGCTTTCACAACACCCTAGAAATGATGGGCTGAAGGAAAACAACATGACAAAGTGCCCACGCACCCCACTGGGTGCAAGGAACAGCAAAACCTTATAACAATAAGGCAGCTGGCAGACCACTCACTCAACGTCACAAAAAATACCCTTCAGTCTTACCTGAAGGAACAGATTTAAAGGATGTGTTATTTAGGAAGTCTGAGAAACAAGGAAAAAAATCCCAACTACAAGAAATCAAGATACAAGGTGGCATAAGTCGGAAAGCCCCCAGAGATGTGTCATGGTGGGATCCCTGTGAAATCTTCACCTACTCCATGCAAAACCCAGCTGTTTGCTTCAGAAGCACATACTAAAGACAAGCAAGGTAGTTCTGATCAGTTTCTGATCATAGAAAGTCCAATAAAAAAGAATTTCATCTCCTACAGCAAGGCCAAAAGGAAGCAACTTGACTTTCTTGATAGCCATACTCTACAGCATGATGTTGTGTGATAACAAAGAAAAAAAAAATCAAAACCAAATCACACCATTTAATTAGATTGAAAACACCACAGAAAGGGGGGGTCAAGCTTCTGTCTCCACTGACTGCCCTCTCCTACCTCCAGTCTAATTCTTGAAAGCTGAGAATCAAGAATTCCCCAGGGTTAATTTATCATCTTAGCAATCATGTACAGCAAGTAATTTCCAAAAACCTGTATTGAAAATGTATAATGCATCACATTTAATGCAACAACATAGTGAAATAAACAAAATGTACAGTCATGGCATTTAAAGAAAGGGCAAGAGAGAACCCCTGGAATCACCATTACAAAATGTTATCAAACTCTAAGCCACACAAAGAGATGTTAAGATAAGTAACTCAGTCATTTATCTCCCTCTCAGACAAAACTCAAGCCAACAGATGTCCTGTAAGGACAGAACTACCAAATTAAAAACACTGCACTTTCACAGAACACCATATGCCCTTTAACAAGAATTCATGAGAAAAACATGAAAATCAAGACCTTTGAGTAACCAAATAAAAACCAGAAATACACTTCCCATCTTTCTACTTTCCATAATAGAGGGGAGAGTTACACCCTAACACACATGCAACTTCATTTCTCCAGTTGCATCACCTTTCATGACAGCTCAGGAACACCACACTTGATTTATTGAACAATTACCTGGTTTACATCTATAGTCTCAACGGAAGATCAGACTTCAAAAATTCTGCCTACCACAAAACTTTAAACAGTAACAAAAGTTGTTACTTTTGTTACTGTTTAAAGTAAGTGAACTTTAAGTGGGGAAGCTCAATTTCCTTATGTATAATGATAAATAACAGATGCCATTCTTGCAGAACATTCAGAATTAGCACAAAATACATACAGCATTTCAAAAAGTAAAAGTGCCAAACAGAATTCAACAATTATTATATTATTAACCAGGCACATTTTAAACACACATGCCAACATTTGAGCTTCTCAGACCACTGACAATCTCACCAAGAACTTACTATTGCATCTGCTGTCAGTGCTGTTTATTGCAATAGCAAAAAGCCTTCATACTGTGAAATGAAGACAATTCTGTAGCTGATTTACAGTCGAGAAAGCTCTTTTCCCAGTCGGCTATTTCCATTAAGTTAATCTAACACACCACAAATTTACTGGTTTGAAAGCAATTTCAATTGCTTTAACACTTTTATCATCCAGAGCAAACACACCAATTTAAATCAAGCATGTGTCAATTTATTGGCATCCTTGCAAAAGTTACCCATGGATTTAACATCAATACAAAATGACACCTTACATCTGTCTGCACTGGCAGGCAAAGTGTGAGTCAAGCAAGAATAAAGGAAAGAAGAGCTAAATTAAAAATCTTGTTTATTACGTAGACCCTCAACATCCTTACCAGCCCATCACCCATTCGTTACACTCTTTGGAGCTTCTCAGTCAAATTGGGTGCCTTAACAGATAGTTTCAATCTTTAGTAAACAGAAACCACAAAGATGAGACACTGCTAAGTTCCACATTCCAATTTTTCTGAGAGAAAAGAAACCAGAAGAATTGTTGGCCCATAAGCTCCAAACAAACAACTGTACTGAACAATACTTTGTGGGACATAGTTCCCATTTTCTTTCCTGTTCTCACCACAACTGTTTCATCACACAAAATCTCAAGAATTGCTAAAAATATCCTTTGACTCTATCATGAGCTTTTTAAGAGCAAGACTCACCAGAACTACTTTTTCCAGTTTAGAAGTCCCAGATGTGAGCTATCAGGAGATGGCACATCTTTGCCTTCTTCAGAAAGGCCTCAGTGTCCAAACAGCACATGGGTTTGCCTAGCCAGCATCCCTAGTCATCATCTCAATTCTTTGCTCCTGTCCTAAGTGAGCTTGCAGTGCTGTTAGACATGTCCTGTCGGGAAGAATACAAAAAAAAAGAACAATACACGTGCCTCAAAATCTAAGCAAAATGCTGTTTTCCACTGTGCACAGTAGAGCTGCATTGTTGCTGGCCTGTGCCACACAAACTTGGGGGGATAACTGTTCTACTGTCACTCCTCCCCCAAAGCTCAGGTTGATACTTATTTGAGTTCTCCACAGAGGTCTTGAGCAGAAAATAACATCCATTTCTTTCAAGGGTTCTCAGTGCTGTGAGGTTTTTTCCAGCCACATCAACTCCCAAGAGAAATTCTGAACTTATAAAAGCCAAACATTTTGACTGTTTAATAGCCCTAGGTTACACACATAAGAAAAAAAAATAAGAGGATTTCTTAGAAAGATGGTATTGTAGGTAGCTTTTTCTCTTCATTCTAAGAAGGAATTTAAACCTAATTATTGTCCTTAGTCTCAAGATGGCAGGCTGCTTCCATACAATACAGTAAGCTCACAAGAAATACTGATCTAACAAGAAACTAAACCTTGTTATTATAGCTGTTTCTGAGCACCACCAATTGAAATTCACCAAGTGCAATTTATTTCTGTTTTGACAAAAAGAGAGAGAAATGCTTTGAAATGTACAGGGCTGGTTAATTTTTAACTAGAAGCAGAGTTACAGTAGACAGTCTTATATAGTAAGTCAGGTGTGTCTATATTCGAGGAATGGTTTTGTAACCTTTATTTCTTGTTACGCTGCCAAATCTTACCCGAACACTAAAGGTAACAAGTTCCCAGAAACAATCTCTGTTTGCTAAAAAGTTACCTTGGCTTGCCTTATTCGAGAAACTTGCAGAACTGAGAAAATTTACAGCTGGGACAAAACCCATAGCCAGTTTTACCAACAACTACATTATAAACAACTAAAATAAAAATTTTTGAGCTAAAGCAGCAAGAGGCAAGGATGGAACTTATGCTAGGGTATCAATGAAATACATTCATGTTCTTCTAAGTACTGACTTTGTACTTGTCGTGCTGATCTACCTATTTCAGGCATCTATAGTATGAGTGATTTTAAAGCATCTCTGTGTGCTTTAAAATAAATCTAAATAATTTAATTTTAAATGAAATAGTAACAAATCAGCTCACATACCACACCTAAAGACAGTTAAACCTATTTAACTTTCCCTGGAGAAAGAAGACTCAGTGCTTTGAAAGTATGAACCTAAACTTCACAGTCTACCTGAACTTTCATTATTTCCTCACTATTTCAAGAGGATTTATGACCTAATTTGTGACAGACCCTCACATCACACTAGTAATAGTTATTAGGAAAATAGTAACTAGCCCCCTAAATCAATGACAGACTGACTGGAATGGCACTGAAATGCACTCGAGGACTCCTACACAGCACATTTCCCTGTCATAAAATTAGTAAGTGATTTTTCCTGCTACCTTCTACATTTAACCACGGCAACAGGTTTCACTAGCTCTGGGTTATCTCATGTAAACAATATGGATTAAAAGTCATTTTAGGGTTGGTTGTGCTCACATGCATTTTTTATTTTGTGCTGCATCCCCAGTTTTAAGTATTTGTAACCACCACACTTCCCTCTTCACCTTTCTGTATCCTGTGTTTGTTAGTATCAGGCAAATAATTGTTACATTAAAGAAAACTAAGATACAATCTCACTATTTTGGGAAATTCATGTGCATGACAAGACACAGGCAAGCATTTTTGAGTTTAAGTAAAAATAATTTTGGCTTGAGATAGCTCTTAAGCAAGAATTACCTCAACTTACTTGAACATTTTAAGAACCCCACATGAAATATCCACTGTGCAATAGTAGGAATCCTTAACTTATGGTATTTTCACAAAAATGAAAAAGCATTAAATACTTTGCATGAGCAAGAAATTCCTCCCTTCAAGGAAGGACCAAATGCAACGATCATTTTGTCTTTTCACAGTTAAACGAGTCAAGTACAAGCCATATATGAAACAGGTTTATCATTATTTCAAGCCGCATAAATAAAACCACTCCCAACACCACCACCTACAGAGCAAGAACTTAGAGCTCTAGAGCAAAATTATTTCACAGCCAAAGTATTCAAGATCTATTACAACGTGCCAAACTTCAGTGAAGCTGTAGCACTGCAGAAGCTCCCAGCAGATCCCCAATCATGCACAGATGCATTTACATATTTGTAAGATAAGCACATCAAAATACTTTTAATAGCTAAAAGTCAGGCATCTCCTTACAGAGTAGGGATTCTCAGAAAGGAGATTACATCCATGGAGAGCCTCTCATAGTACATGCATGCTCCTTCTAAAAGGACAGATGAACTGTCCTTAAAAGTACTGTCTGGATCAACACAACAAAACGTTCCTACTAAGTAGGCAGAACAAAAGCAATGTCATTAAGATCTATAACTAAGAGTCCCTAACTAATCACTAAAAATTGTACATTTGTAGCCCATTTCTCCCATGCATGTTAAGGAAGGTGACTGCTCATATCAGACAAACACTATATTAAATGAATCACTGTCTCTCAAACAAGGTGAAAGAAAACCAAACTCCAAGTTAGAACTTATTCCTTAGTTTTGTCATGAACTCTTATTTTCCTAAGAATTCCAAATGCAAAGTTATCCCTTTTTAAAAAAAGGAATTTTTCTATTAGAACCTGTTAAGTAAATGTAAGGAAATCCCTTAAAGAGCCTTCATATAAGAACCCTAGAAATCAATTTCTACCCTTCACCCCCCAAAAGCTACATTAGCTTCATTCAGTCAAACCGGAATGTGAACATCTGTACACAAACATAAGTGTTCAGAAAGGAACAAACCACATTTCAGGTTTTCAGAAACCTTTTCGAAAGATTGTGGCAGTGTGTATGGAGAAGGTGGACCCTGCGATATGAAGGGTATCTTTTTGATATAATCCAGAATAAGCAATACATAATACACACCCACACAGAGCTCCAACTAAAAATACAGAATGATGATGCCAGCAGAATATGGTCTGTTCTCTTGCTCTAAATGACAGTTCTAATAATTACAGGAGGTTTGAAAAGGTGGGTGGCCTAATAAAAAGAGGCCCTGAGGTGATGTTCTGACAGCGTTGGCCACACTGCCGAGTTTTCTAAACTACCAGGAAATCGCAACAGCCAGGCTTCGGCTTGCTCAAGCACCGGGATGATGTATCCAGGCAGACCACATGCAGCAGCAAAAAACCAGAAGTCTTGCACATGCAGCCCGAACTCCCCGTCTCGGGCGAGACAAAGTCGGGAGCGAAGCCGCACGCAGGACGAACGGACACCGTCCCGCTCCCCACGGATGCTGCAGACACTGTACCGCCCCCGTCTATTTGTGATTTAGAAGGATTAGCGCACTCACTTAGAAACGGGACGGCCAAAGGAAAGCGGAGGGCAGGCTCCGTGCCCGGGACGGGGCACCCGGACTGCAGCTCCGGCATCGCCCGCGGGGCC
>NW_005054312.1:8213253-8221829 GCF_000277835.1 Geospiza fortis
GCGGGCGGGGGCGCGCCGTCCCGCCGCGGCGCGTCCCACGCGTGGGAACACCTGGCCGCGCGGGGAGGAGGTGCGGCTCCGGGGCTTGCTGCTTTATCTTGTTAACTCCTTCCTGCTGCAGCAATTACTCCAGAGCCAGCCGGGAAGGCTGCAGAAGATGGCTCGCTGCGTGTGCAAAAAGCAACCTTTCGCTGGTGGATTTGGAAGTTAACAGCGGGGACGCCCGCCACCTTTTCTGTCTCCAGGAAAAAGAGTAGTTGTTTTCTTCCCGAATGGAGGTTCGTTCTTTCCTTTTCTCCTCCCGCCAAAGCAAACATTTTATTAAGTCACTCTTCCACAAAACACTAGTTTTCAAAGAAAAATGCATTCAACAACAGTCTTCTGTTGCCTTTCCCCCCATCTCTGTTAAGCATGGCACCTGCTCCTATAAACACATTACCACCAGGAAAGAGGCAGAAACTGCACTGTGACATGGGGCTTGGTTTGTGCCGGGGCCAGGTACAGAGGGTTGGGAAGCACCCGGCTCACACTGAGACATCCGGCACCTTTCACAGGCCAGATACTGCCCCCGTCTCTCTCACAGGGATAAAACCAAACGGCATTAGTCCAGAATTTTCATTTAGGAGTCCATTTTTGGGCATCAGTGTCCTTGTGCTGACACTGATTTGATAATAAGAAAAAGGATTGCTACATGGCCTTGTATAGAGGTGGAAATCACAAGAGTCTGCCCAGCATCCCCTTTAAACAGTTTTTGCAAGTCTCAGAGCAGGAGCCATAAATCACAAGCAAGCACTTAGCAAATGGATGTCACATTTTAATAGTTTCATTACATTTCAGAGATTAGGGACTTCCAGGTTGACCTGTTGCCACATACTAATTTATCTGCCTTGCTGTAGGTGCTAGAGCAGCAGCTGAGATTTCTTCTTGGTGTCCCATGGACCCCTGCCCAACCCAAATACCAGGATCAAATATTCAAGAATTAAAG
The DNA here is from genome assembly GCF_000277835.1 of Geospiza fortis. Classification (NCBI taxonomy): domain Eukaryota; kingdom Metazoa; phylum Chordata; class Aves; order Passeriformes; family Thraupidae; genus Geospiza; species Geospiza fortis. The sequence goes on from NW_005054312.1 coordinate 8,214,239, forward strand.
TCCTGTTGGTTACTCCATTGCAGACCTCCCTTGCAAGGGAAAAGCCCGAGTGTTTTGATTTGGTTTGTTTCTAAAGTCAACAACATTCAACTTAGCTCAGAAAGCACTTGAAAAATTCAAGGGTTTACAAAAGACTTATAGTGCTGACATTAAAGATCACCTATAAAGGGGGAAGAAAAGGTTTTCTTCTCTCTCTTGCTTCTGGTTTAACATATAGAGAACATGTATTTTAAAGAGGGGTCATTTTAAGTGGCATTTAAAACCTAGAAAAATCCCAACTTCCTTGAAGGCAGGAAAAGCAGAAGTTGGTCTTTGGTGGTAGATCTGTAATAAACTGGAACCCAAATCTAGGCTCCTGTAGATCATTAATGGAAAAACTTTGTGTGAACACCAACTGAATGAGGGCTTTGTTTTGCATGTGCTTAAAGAAATTGCCCAAGACCAGACAAGTAACTGGAAGAAAGATTTCTTTGTTGAAGACAGTGATTGGACTTTACTTTCGATGGGTCTAACCTCCTGCATTGTGGAAATTACCCAGCAGTTCTGGCATCACAGTAAGTGGGGTTAATTGAAGTCAGAGGCAGAGAAAGGGCACATGAAGCAGGCAGTGGGGTTCCCATCCCAAACCCTAATCAGCTTGGGGGCCATATACAAAACTGGTTTGTGTGCCTGGAGGGAGAGCCAGGCTGTCCTGTGATGGCCTCAACAGCACCAGAGCAATAGGGTTCCCTGCCCTTCCTGCCCCTGGCCCTAACAGGATCAGGGATCAGCTGCTGAGATGACCTATCCATTATTCCAATGCCACTGCCAAGCCATGTGGAGGAGGTGAGTCTGCCCACAGGCTCCTGGAGGGCAGCAGCAAGTTCTCTTTCAGTGTGCAGTTGCTCCCAGCACTTGGTAACTTGGGTCCTGAGGTCCCATACTAGGATGCAATACCCTGCTGCTATCCCTGCTCCATCCAAGAGTTGATTATCCTCCTATCTGACCCTTTCAAACTGCGTGGTCAAGTTAGGAACAGCAGCAGTTTATACCAAAAGGGAGACATAGCAGCATGTGAACAGATTGGGTAATTGACTCAGAGTCTAAAACAAAATGAGAAGAAAGATCAGGCCATGGAGGCAGGCAACTAGGGAAGAGAATCTTACCAGAACACATCTTTAGGGCTTTGACCACAACACCTCTGCCAAAAAAAACATTAAAAACATTCATCTAAAGTGATGGCAAATGCAGTAGCAGCCAGGAACACAGTCTTTCTCCAACCCGGAAGATGCCATCTTAAATTTAAATAATATATTGTAAGAGGAATTTGGAGGAAGTTGTGCAAATCTGAAGTCATGAGCTGAGCAAGCTGCCTTCCATCTATTTTACAGCCCTGCTGAAGTCAGAGGCAGAGAACTAGGGGAGGCAAAGCTGTGACATTCCCAAAATGTCTAATGTACATATTTTTGCAAGAAATTAAAAAACAGTGTGAAAATAAACAAAAAACACATATCAGGGTAGCACAAGCATAATTCTATCCTTTATTTTAATTGAAGAAAGAGGGATCTCTTTTCATACTGCTGCATCTCACAGTGTCCAAGAATGCAAAAACAAAAAAGCCAATGCCCCATTTCATCTAGTATTTCTTGTGTGATTCAGGGCAAGTCACAGTCTAATATTTCCTCAGTTTCTCTTCCTACGATAAAAGGAGCAGAGGGAATAGTTTTCCAAACTTTCATAATTTCTGTTTACAGTTTGACAGAAACTGCAGCAAGTTTGGAGCCCAATTGTAGGAAGCAGGAAAGGGAGGAAATCGAGACTGGGAGCCCAGCCCTCCCCTGCCAAGGTGTAAAAGCAGGTCAGTTCCTGCATTCTTCCATTGCCATTCCTGGTGGGGAAAGGAAGGACACACAGAGATAAAGGAGGGAAAACAGAGTTGTGTCTAAGCACCAGGATAATATAGCCATCCCACCACAGCTGGGAAACTTGGTTTGACTGAAATGCTCCAGATGTTTCTTCATGTTTACTCCTCCTGGATGTCTTCTTCCTACCCCAGTTTACAGTATCCTCCTCTCCCAGCTGCCAGAGCTGTCTGAGTTTCTGTGGAGCTAACATTTAATGACAACTGCAGAAGGCCCTAAAGTGAATCTACTGTTTTACAACTGACACCCAGGTTTATTTCATGGTGAATATCAGTACCAAGACACACATCTTTATTCCTCTGGGGCAGTGCAGTTTAGTCAAGATTAACTCAGATAGACTGAGGCTGCTCTTTCATGCTTTGCAAGTGAAAGGTAAAGTGATCAGTAAAAAACAAAGACATCATCAAAATATTTTTCTTCTTTATTTCCAAGGCCATATGACAAAATAATTTTCCTCTACCCACGTCTCAAATACACTTCTTCACCCTTTCACTCCCAGCTTCCAGTTAGAAATTGTGTGTAGGGACCTCTATTCTATATCACCCTGTATCAGAAGAGAAAATGTTTACAGATAATCTAGAACAAGTCAGAAATTATAGCAGAAAGTATTATCTGGATACAGGTTCCCCCATCTTCTACAAAAAATAGGCACACAGAGAAAAACATATCTATGCATTCAGCTGTAGTCAAGATTACACCTCCTGAGCAGAAATCTGAAGTAGTCTTGGTAAGGGCTGGGTTTGGTTCTGAACCTGTATGGGGCATTTAGGTGTTGGAAAGGGTGGGTTTTTAGGTGCCAAATAATACTTTACATTTAAACCCAAATCACTGCACCGCCACTCATTAAGTTGACTGAAAGGGATGGAAAGTGCCACCATCACCACCTTCTTATCCATAAAGAAAATGACAGTAAGAAAAACAATAACTTTGTTTGTATCGTGCAGTTTCCTTGGCACTGTGAAAGGACAATAGCCTAATTTTTTCAAACTAATTATTCCCTGAAATATTTCAGCAACCTAACTTTTTGTGACAGTTTTCTCCCCCTTCCCCAGATCAACTCTGACATGCACTAACAGTTAAACCACCACAGTGTGCCATGCAGACAGATTAAAATCAATGCTCTTTCAGCCTGTCAGTTGTAGGCCCCTTTTAAGGCAGTCCTAAAAGAAATTATGAAAAGGAACTCAAATTTTATAGCATTTAAAATGTCTATACAGAACTTTTTTATGCTTGTTGGGAAATCTTTAGGATTGAAAAACCTTGAAAATCTTAGGATCCACAGTGAAAGGTTAAACTTAAATACTGAAGAAAACTACATTTTTCAGGGAGCCATGTGAAAGAGCACAGGTGCATTATAGCTATTACTGGAGAGCATTAGGCACATGATTATCTTACCTTATAGTACATGTAAGCTGGAAAACTTTCCTGCACAGAGAGGGCTCCAGTGCCACATCTGAACGGCAACCCCAGCGTTTCCAGTGTGGTGACCCCAGCAAGGTCGGTTATGGAGTCACAAACAGGACTGGGAGATCTACAAAAAAAACGTTTTTTTTTTTCAAATAGTTATGGCATGTTTTAAGGGAAGACAATGCTGCAAGTAACTTAGGTGGAACTACAGAAAGAACAAGACAGAGAATGGCAATCTCTTAGTGTTTGCCACTGCTTGACATTTTCTGCAATACCCAGGGCCCATCTGCCAGCAGTTTCTGCTCCATGAGGGATAAATGGGACACACATGCCAGTAACTCAAATACAGGGAAATCAGGACACACTGCAAGCCAAGGGAGCAGAGTGCCGCAGGACAGAGGCTTCCTGGCAAATATGAGTTTAAGGAGAGAGATGGCTCATATAGGTTTGCAAGAGGAAAACTAATATTAAAAAAAAAGTCTGACAGAGGCCCCACTGCTATCTAACTTAAAGAACATTTAACTGAGACAGTGAGTGTAAAGAGTCTGTTCCCAAAACCTCCTGCTGGCTGGCAACGTCAGGAACAGAGGGGCTGACACTGCCTGAGAAACATGTCACCATAAAAATTTCTGAAAACATAAAAATAGCTCAGTGGGTTTTTTTGGTGGTGATTCTTGGACTCTGAATGCTTTTTCTGGTTACAACTACACTCCCTGCTACAGCTACCAGAACAGCAGTCACTGCATTTCCCAGCACCGTATGAGCTAAAGTTTTTCTTTAAAACCTCTATGACAGCAACATTTGCAAAGCTGCTTGCAAAATTAACTATTAGTCATCAAAGTTCTGTATCAGAAAGAGGAAATACTGTGAAGGGACATGGAAACTGATTGCAGGGGAGAGAAAAGATGACCATCTTCAGTGTCCCACAGTAGGAGTCCTTTCCCCTGTAAAGGCAGAATTGTGAAGGACTATCTTTTATTACAAGCAACATCAATATTCCTGTAGCAAAAGCAATACCAAAATTAAAGAAGTCATCACAGATAAATATTGAAGAAACACCAGAAAAACCCTAAATTAATCATAGAATTGTTTGTGTTGGAGGGGATCTTTTTAAAATTATCTAGTCCAATACCCCTGCAATAATCAGGGATACCTTCAACTAAATCAGGCTCCTCAGAGCCCTGTCCAACCTGACCTTGAATGTTCCAGGGACCGGGTATCTACCACCTCTCTGGGCAACCTGTCCCAGTGTTTTATTACTCTCAATATAAAGCATTTCTTTCTTATATTGTGGTGGTTTAACCCCAGCCTGAAACTAGTATCATGCAGCTGGTAGCTCGTTCCCTTCTACCACCCTGTGGGGAGGAGAATCAGAACACAAACAAAACTCATGGACTGAGATAAGAACAGTTTAATAAGTGAATTAAAACAAAACATAATAATAACAATTATAATAACAACGCTAATAATAGCAATGAAAAGGAGAGGAGTAAACCCCAATAAACACAAGAAGCACAATACTACTGCCCATCACCTGCTGACCAGTGCCCAGCCCATCCTCCAGGCCAGCTTCTCCCAGTTTCTATACTGAGCCTGACATTTTAAGATATGAAACATCCCTTTGGCCAGTTTGGATCAGCTATTACTCTCAATATAAAGCATTTCTTTCTTATATTGTGGTGGTTTAACCCCAGCCTGAAACTAGTATCATGCAGCTGGTAGCTCGTTCCCTTCTACCACCCTGTGGGGAGGAGAATCAGAACACAAACAAAACTCATGGACTGAGATAAGAACAGTTTAATAAGTGAATTAAAACAAAACATAATAATAACAATTATAATAACAACGCTAATAATAGCAATGAAAAGGAGAGGAGTAAACCCCAATAAACACAAGAAGCACAATACTACTGCCCATCACCTGCTGACCAGTGCCCAGCCCATCCTCCAGGCCAGCTTCTCCCAGTTTCTATACTGAGCCTGACATTTTAAGATATGAAACATCCCTTTGGCCAGTTTGGATCAGCTGTCCTAGCCATGCTCCCTCCTCCTCACTGGCAGAGCATGGGAAACCAGCAAGTCCTTGGGTTAGAGTCACACTATTTAACAGTAACTAAAATATCAGTGCAATCACACTGTTCTCATAATAAATCCAAAACACAGCACTGCACCAGCTACTAGGAAGAAAATTAACTCTATGCCAGCTGAAATTGGGATGCTTATAACTAGTCACAATCTATCCTCTGTTAGTTTAAAACCTTTACCCCTTGTCCTACTGCAACAGGCCCTGCTAAACAGTCTGGCCCCATCTGTCTTAGAAGACCCCTTTAATAACAAACAAAGACTATAACAAGGTCCCCACAGTCTTTTCTTCTCCAGGTTGAACAATTCCAATTCTCTCAGCCTTTCCTCATAGCAGAGGTGCTTCAGGCCTTTAATAATCTTTGCAGCTCTCATCTGGAGTGATTCCAGCAGGTCCAACAGCCTTTCCTGTGCCTGGGAGCCCAGAGGTGGATGCAGTACTCCAGGTGGAGTCTCACCACAGCACAGAAAAAAGGGTAGCACGAGGAGCTTTCTCCAAATGCAGTGGTCATCACACAGAACCTCCTTGAGAATACAAGAACAGATGCTGAATGGGTAATGGAAAATTGATGTGATTTAGGGTAGCATATTTGCATGCCTCTGCACTGCTCCAAACTATATCTGCACTTCACAAGGGTCTGGGCACTGAGGAGACCAACAAGAGGTTTTTTTGAAGGAAGAATAAACACAATTTGTATTCATATATCTGCCAGGTTCTGCCTCACTTTACAACCCAACCAGCTGCTGTTGATCCACACATGTAAAATAGCAGTGCATGACAGGAACACATGACTGTCATACCCATTCATACCTTCAGTGACAAAGCTCATTTCCACCATTAAAAGCATCAACAAAGTAGGACTGGAAGATGTAGAAAGAGTATCAGAACAACCTGGTGGTGATGTGCTCCCTGAAATGGATTATTGACATGGACTGAGGTAGGCTTTTTGACATTTTCAGCATTGGAAGTTTCTTTTACTTTTGAAAGCTGCTCTTTTACTTTTTGAAGCACAAAAAATCTTGTAAAGTAGGGGTAAAGCCATACTCAACTAGTTACCATCTGACTAATTTTTGTGGGTGGTTAAGATGCCAGGCAAGACTTGCTCTGTCCCAGCAAGATAGAAATCTTTCCACTGTATGCAGTGGGAAAGGCCCTTATGATATGGCTCAGTGCCATGACTATTTAGATATTAAAATGGTGGGTGTCGAAACCAGCCTTGAATGCAGTTGCATCAGTTCTACCTGCCCTCTGCTCCCTGACAGCGCTGAGAGCAGTTCTTCCTGGGATTACACTGCATGCTCCTGCAGGGTGGCTGCCAAACCAGGCAAAAGTAGAAGTTAAGGGAGACAAAAAAAAGAGAAAAGTGACCTGTGGGGGAAAGTTGCAGACTAGTGTAACCTAGGAGGAAAAAAAATCCCTGATAAAGTTTCCTACAAGATTTATGTGTTCCTAGATGTCAATACACATGAAAATTCATTGCATTTAACATTCTCTTGAACAGTACCTGGTCTGCACTTTGTAACAAATGAAAGTATATAGAATCATAGGATGATGTGGATCGGAAGGGACCTTAAGAGTTACTACCACACCCCCTGCTATGGGCAAGAACACTTTCCAGCAGACCAGGTTGTTCAGAGCCTGTCCAGCCTGGCCTTGAACACTGACAGGGACAGGGCATCCACAGCTCCTCTGAGCAACCTGTTCCAGCGCCTCATCACCCTCACAATGAATTTTTTTCCTAGTATCTAAACTAAACCTACTCTCTTTTAGTTTGGAGCCATTCCCCCTTGTCCTGTTACTATGTGCTGTCATAAAAATCCCTCTCTATCTTTCCTGTAGGCTCCCCTCAGGTACTGGAACGCCAGAATTAGGTCAGTTCAGAGCCTTCTCTTCTCCAGGTTGAAAAACCCCAATCCTCTCAGCCTTTCCTCACAGGACAGGTCCTCCATCCCTGGACTCGCTCCCACCGGCTGCTGTCCTGTACGTTCTGGGGCGCCCAGAGCCGGACACGGCGACAGCTGGGCTCTCACCACAGCAGAGCGGAGCACAGAGGCACAATCGCTCCCTCCCTCGCTGCTTTGGATGCAGCCCAGGGCACGCTCGGCTTCTCGGGCTGCGAGTGCACAGTGCCTGTCCTGAGATGGCCGTGTGGCTGTCCGGTGGCCGGAGCCGTGCCCGCAGGGCCGAAGGGAGCCGGGCCC
>NW_005054312.1:8221936-8256361 GCF_000277835.1 Geospiza fortis
TTTTTTTTTTAAAGAATTATTTTTCCCTCTCACATCCCTGTTGGACAAAGCACATTGAACCAAATCAAACCAGCTCGAGGGAGCCGTGGTCAGTGACAAGGAACTCGCTGCAATGGGCAGCATCCAGCTGTAGTAAGGATTGCTGCTACTCCTGCAAGAGTCATAATTCTAGTGATGAAAACCTGAGCTCCTGTTGCTCTGTCAACACTAGTTAAAGAATGTTCATTTTCTTTTACAGACAGTGCAGGATTAATTATAAAATTAACAAATTTTTCTTCATACAGAACTACAAAACCTGTTCTCACTTCAGAGTTAATTTGAGTTTCAAACTCTCATGTGCCAGCAGGTGGCTGTTGAATTTCTGTTGTAAACAGCACAAGGGAACTGAACAGGTTCAACTGTATGCACAGTGATAAGCAAACATGACAACACTATTTCTGTGCGTTTCTCTACCCTCCAAGCATCAATTACTACAAACTGGTTTTGGGGCTGGATTTTCTGCATCTATTAAGTTATTTACATAGTTTGCACCTTACAAACCTCTAGCATCCAGAAGAGAAACTTAAAGTCATTATCAGAGCTATCATCCTGCTGGGGGACTTCAACAAATGGCATCTGCTGGAAAAGTAGCAAAGCAAGCTGTGGGTGATCAAGGAAAGTCTTGGAATGCATTTAGAGTAAATTCTTAAGCCAGGCAAGCCAGGTAATAGACATCCCTGCCAAAGGAGATGTGATACCAGACCTGTTATTCACCAGCACAAGTGATCTAATCGGTGACATCAAGACTGGAGTCAGCCTGGGCTGCATTGGTGGAGTTCACAGCCCTCAGAAATATGGGCCAGGCAGAGTAAAGTCAGGCCACTGAATTTTAGGAAAGCAAAATTCCCAAGTTTTGCTTTCTAAGTTCAATAAGACCCCCTGGAAAGTGCCCTTGGGGCCAAGGGAGCAGAGCAGATCTGGCAGGTCTTTAAGAACCCTTTCCACAGAGCACAAGAATTCTTGATCACCAAACATGAGAAATCAGAAAGGTCTTGACTCATGGATGATTCAAGACCTGGTAGTCAAAGTAAAAGGGCAAGAAGGAAATGCACAGTCAGTGCAAACAGGGAGAGGTATCCTGGGAAGAATAGAGGGACATTGCTTGTATGTGTAGAGATGGGGTCAGCAAGGCCAAGGTGTGGCTGGAGCTGAACTTGGCAAGGGACCTGAAGTATTGGCAACACCAAAGAATACTAAGAAGGGCTTCCACAGGTATGTCTGCCAGAAAAGATAAAAAAAATGTACTACGTCTGATGAACATGACTGGCAAACTGGGAACAACAGACAAGGTGCTTCATTTTTTGCCTCATCACTCTTCCCACACCTCTTGAGTGGGGCAAGGGAGGGATTGAGGGAGCAAAGTCCCTCACACTGTGAGAGAGGATCAGGTTTGAGACCACCCCAGGAACCAGCTGAAACATGCCTAAGTCTATGGGACCTGACAAGATGCATCCCAAAGTCCCAAGGGGACCTGGTGGATGTGGTTGTCAAGCCACTCCCCATGGTATTTGAAAAGTCATGGCAGTCACATGAAGTCCCAGGTGAAAAAGGGAAACATTGCACCCATCTTAAAAAAGGGTAGAAAGGGAGATCCTGTGAACTGTCAGCCTCACCTCTGTGCCTGGGAAGATCATGGAACAAACAGATCCTTCTAGGGCTCAAAACAAACTGATGTTGATGAAGATGCCCCTTCTCATTGCAGGGGCATTGGACTTTATGATCTTTAAAAAGTCCCTTTCAACCCAAATAATTCTATGATCAGATGTTGGGAACATTCTGGACCTTACGGTTTTCCTCCACCCATCTTCATCTGATAATAAAAGTACATGTCAAAAATACAGTATTTGCCTAACACAAATACATATTAGGTAGGATTTTTGACAGAATAATACAGCAGGCACACACAGGCACAGGAACATGAAGCTAAAATACCATTCAGGAGATCAGAACTTACGCACAAGAATTTATGTAAGGCTCATAGTTGTACTAATGAAGTATCAGCATGGCCTCAATCCAATTAAAATAAAGAACACATGATGTTCTGCTTAGGAAACAGAAGGATTAAAGTTTCATTACTTGTTGGACTTCTGTGAGATGAAAACAATTGTTTCAGCCAATGCTGCAGAACACTTTGCTGGCAAGGAGGATGTGACTAAGTTAATGTCTTCATCCTTTTCACTCAAGGGCAAAATGGGGTCTTCAGAAGAAACTTCTATCAGCTCTGTCTTCAATTTACTGACTTCACTTCAGAAACAGGCTAGCCTTGAAGCTAACTTTGCTATACTGATTTTCACAACCCTCCACCACACACACATCCACCATTTCTGAGTTTTCTTTGCTGCTCTCTTCCCTGAGGGATTTTGTAAAACAAGCATTTAAACTCCTCAATGTGGCTGGCAAATTGGAATAAGATCTGAGAGAGAGGGCAGAGAAGGTTGGGGTGAATTCAGGCCATAAGAAAACAATTCAGAAACCAAATTATGAAACTTTAGCCAAACTGAAACATGACAGTGGTTACCTATTGTAACCAGGGGAAGCAAGGAATGAGCTGACACAAGAGCACAGGCTGCTCCACAGGTTGTTCAGCCATATGCAAGAAGAAATACTGTAGATGCAAAAGCTCTGAAATCACTCAGAGGAGTATTTGATGCTGACAGTAGTGAAATGCAGTGAAACAGAAAAGCAAGGAAGGAAATTGGTAGAGAAGGAACAAACTATAAAGTCTCAGAGTCTTAGGAGAAGAAAAAGTGGGAAGAGCAAAATAAGTTGTTGAATATGAAATCAAATGAAAATTATTTACCTCCTGTGAGGTAAAAAGTTCATGGGAGCCTCCAGTCCTTAAACGAAGCACATCTAGCTCACAAACTGTTCTAATGCATAAATGGCATGGAGAAAGAGACTAAATCTTGTGGTTCTTCAGCAACCTCCTCCACAGAGAGGAAGCATATAGATTCTGGAAAAAGAGAAAAAAATTACAAGCAACGATAGTACAAATGTACAGAGATGAAAAACTGAGAGGGCATGGCAGAAAGTAATGTACAACTAACAGACTAAAAAAACATGTTAAAGCTTGCATTTGTACAATATTAGCAAAAGGAAAACAAGTGATGAACAGATCTATTAAGAGGCATTGCAAGCTCCTATTAAATTCTACTAAGCAAGGAAATGTTTAATGGGGTTTTTTTTATGCTTCAATGCCTATTAAAAAAACACTACAGGTCAGGCAGTCAACAAAATTAATACCACCAATATCAGTAATATTTAACCTCAGGTTAGAGTTCATAAAGAACAAAATAGATAAGCTATATAGCTTTTAGTTGGATGAAATGAATCCAGAGGAATTTAGAATAACCCTCAGAGCCATCAGAAGTGGCACCTGACAGCTTGTGCAGGACCAGGATGCTTCCAGAAGAGTTGCAAAGACAATGACCATTTTAGAAAAGGGGAAAGGGAGGAGTCAGAATTATGGGTTGCTTTGCTAAACTTCAACTCTAAGAAAAAACAAAACTGACAAACCATGTAGGAGCATCTACCCAGTATTTGGGAGGTAGTTAAAATCCCACCCTCCTCTGACACAAACAGATCCAATGAAGTGTGTTTCTTTCTGTGACAAAAACCTTGTAGAGAGACCAGGCAAGCACAAAAGACCGGACTCTGCTGAGGGTTTTAACAGTGTTTCATGTGACCTTGGCAAAAATAAACTAGGAAAAATATGGTCTGGATGAAAATATTACAGAGTAACTGGGGTATTCATTGTAAAAACTGCATCAGTACCTGCCATGTTCAGCAGTACTGGCAGCCTAAACGAAGGAGGACTGAGAGGAGAGGTGAGAACAGTATTAGCTGCTGTAAAGAGGAAAAGAACAACCTACCCTCCCTGCCCTTGGTGAACAGCTCAAGCACAGGCATCAAAACACAGTAAGATGGGGGCCTGGGGTTTAGATGTGAAAAAATATTACAATATTACACATTCCAATCCTTTCTATTTTCTCTATTGCTGTGTGAGGCTTGGAAAAAAAAATCAACAGATGTCAACATTAGTTGCCATGAAATAGCCTAGTCAAGGCATAGTTTTTTGGCATTTTTAATTAAACCCTGTCCTCTCTGGGAAAGAAGCCACAGGTCTGAGAGGGTGGAGAGTTATATTCTGATTGTATTCTCAGTTCAGCACCTGATCTGCTGAATAACTTTTATATGTCCTTTGGTTTGCCCACCCATAAAAGGGCGGGAATTAATCTTGCTGCAATCTCTGAAATGCACTCGATTCTACCAGTAAAGCCCACTGCACAACAGCTACACACAGGTTCCCTCAGTTCCTCTCATGAAAATCAGCCTGTCTTTACCTTTTGTGCACTAAAGGAATTTCATGATGCACTGCCAGCTCATAGGAATTGGCTCAGTGGGCAATGCTGCTTTGCTCTATACAGTCTGTGCCACAAGAAAAGCCATGCTGACGTCTGCTGCTATTGTGAGAAGACACCATAACTCAGGAAGTACCCAAAACCAAATGGCAATAAAGAGAAAAACACAACAGGAAATAAGATTCTTAGCAATTGGGCAATAACAAGCTGAAGTGGAAAGTTTTTAGTGGCTACTTGCAAAAAAAGACCTTGCACTTTTTATCTGCTAAGCCTAAAATAAAAAATTTTAAAAATCAACCTCAAGAAGGCATGCCAGGGAAAAAAGCATCTATGAAGGGGCATAATGTCTGAGAGCATTAGTAGGTGTAGGCTGTAACAGGTTAGTAAGCAGCTTGGCATTGAGAAAAGCCAAATGTTTGTTTCCAGACCTCTAAAAACTGCAGGCTGAAATATGACCATGTGTCTACTTACTATAAAATACGAGGACTCCTGGGGTTTGAACTAAAAGGTATGTCTTAGTCTGTGAATAATTTGAAATTAAGGCAAGTGATGGGTAAACCTGTGGCAGTTAACTTAAGCAAGAAGCTGTGAAAAGAACCCAGAGCAGTGCTGCTTGGTCAAAGGGGGAAAACAGAGAGGTGAGCATGGGGAAATCTGCCTGTGCCTCCTCTCTGAAGTGCCTGTACTTGGAACACGAAGGTTTTGTTCCCAAAGGACTAGAGAGGCAAAAACGAGAAGCCACATCCTGTGGCATTTCAGCTGGCTGGGAAGCAGAAGCCAGACCTACTCTTCTGTGCAAGTATTGCAGACTGGGAGCCAAAAGGAAGAGAGATCTAGAGAAGCAACATCCAGGCTCAATAGAGCTGTGCTTTATCACCACCTTCTCCTCTGCCACCGTGGCTGGCACATCCTCTGCACTGACTGCAAGAGCAAGGACACAAAGCCCATTGCTTACCTTGTGCTCCAGCCCAAAGTGAATCTGAATGTGAAAAATAAAAGAAACAAGAAAACTTGTTCCCATTTCTCATCTTCATTTTTAGCCCTTGGAAGTAATTAATAACGGTGATTTGGGAGCTAAGAGAAAAAAAATAAGAAAGATTGAAAGAAAAGGGATGAGGGAAAAGATAGAGGAAAGAAAGAGGTCACCTGAGCAGACTTTTTTATTATGGCAGCAAGGAAAAAGGCTAAAGGTCTCAGCACTCAAATTTCTGAGAAGCCTGTGATGTTACAGAGGCAGTCTGTGCTCATCAGCCTTTGCTAAAATATTTACTTTGGCTCCGTGGCTCCCCTGACCCAGGCCCTTGCCACTGTGATAGCACCACAAGGATCCAACACCAGACCCTGGTAGGAGACGTGGTCATCAGGCTGGCTTTCTGGCACTGACCTGTTTTATCCACTGGCTACCCTGCTCCCCATTATCACACCAGTGTGCCCACAGGGAGCAGAACAGCTTTTGGCTCTGACCTTATTTCCCTAGTGCTGTCTGCACTAGGATCTCTCCTTTATTTGCTCTGTAACAATAAGTATCCAAAAGGGCTTTGGCAGAGCTTAGAAATGGTGGGCACAATCCACTCTGGAAGAGATGGGAACAAACAGCTTTCAATAACATGATACCCCTGTATGTTGGGATATTATCGTTGCTAGGAGTATCACTTCAAGAAGTGGCAAAAGTTATTCTTCCCTTCTGTCTAAATAAAAGGACACTTAGGAAAAGTGAAATATCCTGATATCTTACACAAACAATCCTAGGAACATCATGGCCCTCTTAAATGGCCATAAGCGCTCAGAAACAGAACTGTATGTTCAATTTACATGACAGGGCTCAACCTGTGCTTGTCTGCTACCCATAATTTTCTTTTCCCTCCTGAAATATTTTAAAACTCTTTGTCATTCTTGACAGAAGAAGTGAGGGCTCAAAGATATCAAATTTGCACGAGTTCATAGAAATAGATGCCTTGTATTCCTATAAAGAGGAAGGGAGAGGCAGGACCTAGATTCTTCTTAGACACCAGAGAATCCCTAGTGGTCAAGACCCTTTACTGGACTCCCATGTCCAGGTAACTTTTCAAATCAGGTCTTCTCTCTTACTAGGCACTGAAGGCTCCAGCTGATCCATAGGAGAGCAGATTCATGCTGACATCTGCCCAGGCAGCTACAAGCTAAATCTCTTACAAACCACTAGCTACGAGTTGAACGAGCAAAGTTCAGAAATGCTTCAGCATCCATTTCTTGAGAACAAGTATTTAAATTAGACTGGCAGTCAGAGAAGCATCAAAATAAAGACAAATGTATCTTAAACATCTGAGTGCATTAAGTATGGACAGATTGGTCCTGAGGGTCACACTTGAGAAATGTGAGCCAGCTGCTTTGCATTTGTAACATCAGGATAGCTGATCCCACTCGGGCACAGGGAAGTGTCCCCTTTTCCCCTGGGGAAGGTCCTTCCAACAGCCAAAGCAGCCCAGGCCTGCTGAGGTGAGGATGGCTCATATCTGGGTCACTTCTGAAATCCAGTGAAGCAGCTGCACAGGAGCTCATCCAAGAGGTCCCATCCAGGAGGAAATGCACAGCACAGAGAATGTGTCAGTGTCAGTCCTGCTGGGCAGCTTTGTTCCAACACTAGGACAATGCACTGAGAATTTTCCTCAAAAGTGAGACCAGAACATCCTGTGACTGCAATACTGTTATTTGTGGTGCCCCAGACCCTCCTTTTGCCAAACTCATCACTGGTATTACTGGTGCAGGACCAAAGCCTGTCAGTACTCTGGAGGAGGAGGAAAAAAAGGATGAAGGTGTATCTCTGTTCTGTTTTCATTGCAAATCGCATTCAGTTCACATGAACACATCCTGCAGAAAAAGAAGCTGATGCTCCAAGTGGAGGAACAGGGAATGAGTAGCACAGCTTACCCAGAGCAGTGCAGAGCCCAGCAGGAAGGGCTGAGACATGGCTGCCCTGCTCATGCTTTGACTGCAGCCTCTTGCCTGGCCCTGCAGACATTGTTTCACAGCTCTGCCTCCTGTGAGCAGCAGGTGATAGTGTGTGCCTGCGTGCTGGCACACTTCTAGGTTGGACTCACAGAGCTCTCCTGCACGTCCCACCTGCCCTTTTACCCTCCACTCCCTCTGGCAGAAATCTTGATGGAAACCCAGCAAAGCAGCCATAAATATTTGCACTTCTTCCACAGCACAAGTTCAAGCTGGCCTGAGAGCAGAATTTAGAATAAAATTTTAAAAGCAAGCATCACATTCTTAAACACAGTCCATGAAAAACAAGTGCCCAGCCCCTGGCACAGCTGGGAACTGCACTGCAGTTACTGCCAGGTGAGGTCAGCAAGTTATTTCAGTGGAGATGGAGAAGAAAGGGTAACCTTATGCCAAATTCATTCAGGTGCCACCTGCACTTAAGAGATTTCCAGTGTCCTCCAGGCTCCCTCCATACTCATCTCCACCTACTTTCCTGCATCTTCGACACCAGCTCTACCATAGTAAACAAGGTTTCCTTGTCACCAAGTCCTCCTCTTGCTCCCTTATAATGAAAAACAGCTGTGGCAGGCATGTCCAAAACAAAGCTTTACACATTCCTGGTGGAACTGCCTCCTCACCGCCAAAACCCCCAGACTTTATATTTACTACAGAAAATTCAAAACACAACCACTTTTCCTCCTCCAAGCTGTAATTTCCTCCTTGACAAGCCTGTCAAATTTAAGATTTCACTTACTATTCTTATCTCAAGTATCTGCTTCCCCCCTGCCTCACCACGTAGCAAAGCTGACAGCTCTCCAGCACCATGAACATTGCTATAAGTAGCTTCTGTGGAGCACAGTAGGACATTTTCCTTTCTCTGAAAAAAACTGCAGAGGGTGGTTTGAAGTAGAGATAGGAAAATCACCGTGACACAACAAGACTCCTTCTGAACTGTACTGGACCTTCTCAGCAGGTGGACCCCTGTTTACAAACAGGCAGCTGGTAAACACATCTCCTCTCCTGCCTTTTACTTTGCATTCTGTTTTCTGACAGCTTTTCCCAGAAACTAGTGTGGCAAAATTCAGAGGGAAAGCCTGGACTTGGGATATTTCAGGCCCGGTTCTGCGAAGAGAAGCAGTCTGGGTAATTCAGCTTAGGTTTCAATACGAAGAAAAGGGATAGGGGCCATACTGTGAACCAATGAACATTCTACCCCTTTGGTTCGACTGCAAAGAGCCAGGTCTTGAACTTGGCCTTTGCACACACAAAAGCAATTAAATTGATTTTTGTAGATTGCACTCTGAAAAGCCTGAGGACAAACATGCAAGGACCTGAACGACTCTACAAACCCCACTGAGTGATCATCTGTAAATCTTGCTGCTCACAAGAGGAAAAAGCCATTTTATGCCAGCCACTGACATAGCCAAGACAGACAGGATGAGCTCAGGCACGAGCAGTGCCTGTCAATGTGTGCTATTGTAATGAAGTGGCTTTAAGTGCCACAGTGGTCTCTGAGTGAACTAGATGGAGTCCCACACAGCCCTCAGCTGCCATACAGGGGTTCCAGACAGGTTCCTAGGATACCCAGTGGGGTATCTTTCCACAGATGATGACTGGTACCCACACCACCATTCTGCTCCTTTTCCTCCCCTCCAGCCCTTCTCAGTCCCTGCCAAGGATGAGGTTGGTGATGGAGGTTAGTGGAAGCCTCCCATGAGCGGGGTCCCACTCCACCAGTCACAGACTGCAGTCTGGAAATGGTGAGGAGCACAGGGATGTATATTGGCACACTCTGTGCAGCCTTTTGCAGGGAAGGTTTCTTATGCAGGCTGTGCTCACCCCTTAGCCTGGACTGAGCTTTAACACATGCTCCTGCAAATTGCTCCTGAGGTCTTGTCTGCCTTTTGCTGCTCAATTCTCCTCCAACCCAGCACCTTTGTTACAAGAACAAGGGCAGTCTGAGCTACCAATGGCCTCAGTGATAAGGGGAAGGAGTGGTCACCAGCCAGGGGAAAGCAGTAGCGCTGTACTTTTCTTTCCTGACCTTTTTTGCCAGTTGTTTAGGCTCCAGATCAGCAATTTAAGTTCTCAAAGTTTGCTCCAATGTTATACAAACAAGCAAGGGAAATCAAAGCCAAGCAGGGGAAGGTCAAAAAGCAGCCTCTCCTCCCATCAGACCTTGAAGAACATTATTTCTTGAATAGCCAGGATGTATTAAGACTACCACCACAAGGCTTGTCCTCCTTCAAGCTATCTTCAGGCAACAATTTCCATAAAACTGGAATTCTGGAGGCTTAGAAAGGCAAGTCTTCTGTCTTCCTGACTGCCAAAAAGCAAGGTTTCCTGCCTTTTAACTCCTACCTGGTTCTCCTCCTCAGTGCAGCTACTTTGCTACAGAGGAGGCAGCATGATAGATCATGTACTACAGAGAGATCACTCCCCTGCCACCTCCTCCTTGATCCAGATGATCTGAAAATCACTCAGATATCCCAGGAAGCTCCATCTCACCAGAGTACCTGGAGGCCATTAGTAGCAAACACCAGCCCTCATGGGACTCTCTAGAGCTTGTACCTGCAGCTTTACTTTTGTTAAGCAGGGAAATCCCAGCCACATCCACGACCATCTCAAATGCCACCTCTCAGTGAGGTCCTTGGCCAATTCACTGCAGTGAGTTGATGAGACTGTTTGCAGAAGGCCCCAGAGGGGTGGTTTGGACACACTTGCTCCTACCCACCCTCACAACAGATTTTCACAAACTACTGGCAAACGCTGATATCTGCACTCTTCCAGTAGAAAGAGATAAATCAATATACCCGACTCTTCCAGTACCACAGCACTCTTAATTTTTTACCTTATACAAATCTACCAAAAAGAAGGAATCAGCCCATTCTGTGTTGGCAGGAGATGCTCACTTGACCTTTGGCTAGAGCATTGCTGTGGCCACAACCAGTCTGGCTGCTCCAGTGCCTCTGAGCCACCAGGTGGGTGGCCTTAGGGAAGAACTGAATCACAACAGACAGCTTCTGGCCACCAGTTGGCAATCAAAGCCAATCTCGGCAAAATCTACATAGGATGTGGTTGCCAATATTTGGTCTATGATTTCCTGTCTTTTACACACAACTTTATTGCCCTTTAGGATAGATACAAGGCCACTGTGTGCTTTCTACACTTACCAGCTCCAGCACCCAGCTGCACTCTCTGGAAGATTCCACGCGATTTTCCTGAGTAAGCTATTGAGAATAAGTAGGAAAAGGAAGAGAAGAAAAACCATTTTCATGTTATCTATAGACACATCTGTACAGTAATTCCTTCTTTACTGAATCAGACCTATAACATTACTGAAGCAGAACAATCAGGGTGGATCTCTTTGGGAGGAAAGTGTGTGGGACGCTTCTGTGCAGGAAGGAAGTTTTAGATCAAGGTCAAGAAGTTTTAGGTCAAGGAAAGTCAAGATGAGGGGAAAAAAACAACAGCTTTGGTGATTTCAAACTGCAATCATAATATGCTCCTTGATCTTTCATTACCCTCAAGCATTAAAAAATGGGCAACCTCTTTTCTAAAACCTCATAAAACCCCATAACATATATTTACTGTGCTTTTCCAAAAGCAGTCCATGAAGCAGGACTTGTCCTGGCACAGAACACTGTAGTGCTTCAGTCTTCCAGAGCAGTGTTAAACCTGCAGGTCACTTCAGCCCAGCCACAATCCCGCAGAGCCATCCCTGCTAACACTTGGCCCAGGTCTTGCCATTCTGCTGTTTTGGAAAAGTGCATGTATTAAATACATGCAAGAGTGAATGATAAAACACACATAAAGAACAGGAAAGACCCACTATTATCAGGAGGGAAAGGGGCAAAGAGAAGAGGTTACATTTCTCTCACCAGCAGCCATGCTGCTTTGTTGACATGCAAAAACTCCCTTTTAAAAAGCGCTAGAGGTTATATGGTCACACCCAAAGCCATTACTTCAGGTCATGCTTGGAAGAGAGGCAAGAGATTATGGTTACATTTGCTGAGTACCTTGTGGGACTGTAAGAGTTTTAGGTCATGTAGTTTTAGAACTTGACATGTCCAAATACACACACACACACACACGCAATACCTGCAGCAGAACCCCTCCACGCTTGGAGCACCATGCAGGGGCAGTCCCTTTTCCAGCAGTGGCTTGGAAAGTTGGCAGACAAGCAGGAGAGCCCAAATGAGATCCACCAAGAAAATTTCCCTCCATCTTCCTCTGGTGACACACCATAGCACAGGGACACCGTGGCTGAGACAGATTATCATCCAACTCCCAGCCAGCTGCTGGAAGTCAACAGCCCATGTGCCAAGGAGTCACTGGTTCCTGTGAGACCCTGCAAAGAAAGATTTAAGTGATTTACAATGCACTACTAAAAATTGAATTTTTGCATTACTTCTCTTTAAGCTCTGAAGAAATCAAACATTTCCAATTATTGTTTTAATATGTTATGGGTCATATTTCCCAGCACATCTACTCATCCTTAAATTTTCAGATGAAAGCTTTGATCCTTAAGTGATCATCTTCTTTATTTAGCTGGATGGAATATTAAGGTGAAGAACTGGCAGACTAATTTGGCCAGGGACCAGCATTTAATATTTACTTTCTCTTGTAGAACCATGAAACAAAATGGATGAAAGAGATAGAGGCACTAATAACTTCTCAAAGTTCATGGCCCATGTGACAGGAATGTGCAGTCACTGTCCATGAGTGGCCTCATTCCCTGCCACAGATGAAATGAGTCAGTTTAGGACCTTAGTGAAGGCAGGCTGCTGCTTCTGTTACAACAAACAAACATACAGGACAGCTCCAAGCAGAAGTGGACAACACCAAAGCAAACTTTTGGTTGCATACCTTGTGAGATGAGAGCCAGGAGTGCTGACCAATTGTCATAGTTTCTCTAGAGAAGGTCCATTTTATTCTAGGATTTCAGCAGTGATATACTGCTGTTTCTAGAAAAAAGCCACTGCTGCCACAGGTCTATGCAAACATGCATGATATGGAGGACACTTGCTATTTCTCAGAATGCAAGAGCTGATGGGGAATAAAAGGGGTGGGAGCAGTGGTTAAGCTGCCAGGCAAACACATCTGAGACAAGCTGTGGGAAATATGTTTTTCGTGTGGATAGCACGTAAATTGAGGAACTCAGTGTCACCAGATGCTTTGAAGATTAACCATAAAATTTGTCTAATCTCTTTTCCAGTCAATTGAATTAGCCCATCAGGGTCTATTAAATGTGGTGATAGAAATGCAACCTCCAGTTCAGGAAGTTTCTAAACCACTGATTGCTGAAAGCTGAGTGCGCCTTATGGAGGAAGCATATCCCAATTTTTAAATTTTCCCTATTTATTGCTGGGCATATGAGACACCCACCACTGTTTTGTGTGAGTTGGTATTAAAGGGTCTTTCTACAATTGTGGATCTCTACCTTAGCAGAGTTTTAACATCTCTCAAATCTCTCTCACTCAAAATGTGATCTAGTTAAAGGAAAACAAACAATATTCATAGCTGAGGAATTATGACCAAGAAAAAAGTTCAAAAGAACACATTTGTTTTCCTCACGGGAAGAAAATTAGGACTATATGGTAAAACACTTTAACTACAAACTTTTAAAACTAAATTACATTGTTCAAGTTGTTCTCTGCCTGAAGAATATAAAAGGCTACAATTATAAAAATCAGGACTTAAGTTAATAATTTCAATAAAATTTCTTAATTTTAATTAAGAATATAATTAACTGTAAAGGTAGTTAGGCATTATAGTAGAAACAGATGCAGAATCCTCTTCATGTAGGATCTTCAGGAACAGGTGTAAACAAATCATAGTCAAGATGTCTTGATAAGGTCTACAGGGTGGTCCTCATATGCAGATCCCACCTCTGCTCATAGGCAGAATTGCATGATTTATCACGTCTTTTCCAGCCTACATGTCTAGGACTCCCATGGATTCAAGATGCCAAGACTGAAATTAGCAAAGACTAAAAATGAGAAGTATAGATGAGGCAATACACGAGGTGAGCCAGAGCTGCCCTTAGAAAATGCTACATTTTATCACAAGGCATTTCTAAAGCCTTGTGAGAATGTTCAAAAGAGCTGCTATACCCCATTTGATAAACACTTAGCAGTAGGAGAGGAGGGAAATCTGCACTGATGATGATAAGCTGCTCTGATAAGAGCAGAACTGATACAACTCTTTTTCCAGTAATATATGTCCAGTGTTCACTGTGATAGTTTCTGAGTTAAAAGTCCTTCACCTCCCCTGTTTCATGCCCACCAGGCAAGAAATATTGCTTTGCTGCTGGTTGAGGGTTGTGTGTAGGCTGATCATCTGTCTAGCATGTGTGCTAGGTTGGCCAGCCCACATCATGTTTGTTCGGCAAAGCAGATCCTGGGGCAGTGTGACAGCTGAGTCCTGCTGGCCTCCTCCCTGCTCAGGGAACAACCTGTGCTCCTGACTTCTGCCCACCCAGGACAGTCACTGCATTTACAGACACTCAACTACTCCCCTCATTACAAGTCCTCTGCCTAATTCATCATCAGTGGGCATCACTGGAATTATCGTAGGAAATTAATTATTCAAGTAGTGATTGGTTCACCTACCAGCTTCAGTGGGATCCAGCTTTCCTCTAAGCTGTTAAATGGAAGATTAGGGGTGATAAGACAATAGTTTAGACAAACCTACTTTTCAAAATAGAGGGCTTGCCATTACCACTGACAAGGATATAATAAACACAAGTTGTCACATACTAATATCTTAGAATGGTTTGGGTGGGCCTTAATCATCTAGACTGAGCACCTCTGTCATGTGCAGGGCCCTTCCACTACACCAGGTTGCTCCAAGCCACATCCAACCTGGCCTTGAACACTGCCTGGGACGGGGCTTCTTTGAGCAACCTCCTCCAGTGTCTCACCACCTTTAAAGAATTTTTTCCTAATATCTAATTTAAACTTACCCTCTCTTTTAGTTTAAAACCACTGCTCCTTGTCCTATTGCAACAGGCCCTACTAAACTCTTATAAGCCTCCTTTTAATATTGAAAGGCCACAATAAGGTCTCCCTGGAGCCTTCTCTTCTCCAGGCTGAACAACCCCAAGTCTCTCAGCCTTCCCTCACAGGAGAAGTGCTCCAGCCCTCTGGTCATCTTTGTGGGCCTCCTCTGGACCCACTCCAGCAGGTTGGTCCTATTTTGGGGGCCCCACATGCCATATCCTGATGCAGTAACCTGACTAGCAAAGGAATGCACATTTTTAACTTCATCCCAGGACTTTTTATATCATCATTTCGCTCTTGCTCTCACTGCAAATTGCTTTCAAAGAAATAAACGCCAGACTTATGTGGACATTCTTCCTGTCCTCCAGCTACGTCCAGTTTCCCGACATCAGAAATGTCTCATTTCTGGCCCAGGTTTCTTCTGGATGATGGCAACAGTGGTGCTTGCAGGTAATAATCTATTAGCTATAATTAAATAGCAACTGCTGCCTTGGGAATTGGCGGCCATAACCTGTTGTATTAAAAGGATGAAAACATCATTTTGGTCAGATGGTTTACAGGAGAGAACATGATTTACAGGACAACAGATTAAATTATGTCCAATTAAATAGCTGGATTAAGTCTCAGGGCTTGATCCAGAATGTAAAACACTGAATGTAAAACAGACAAGCATGCAGGAAAGAAACCTTGTCATGGTCCCTCTCTCTGCACACTCTGCCATCTCCACTTGAGGCTGAGATCCACACAGATTCTGGCTCATCCAGAAAGGAAGATGCCAAAAATTGCCAGCACTGTCGTGGGCAGTAGTGCTCTAGCCACTTACAGCAAAGCCAAATGACAGACAGCTTTAGTTATTAATGGCTGCCAACACCAACCCTCTCACCGCTGCTGGGCTTGCTTCAAATCTGTGTCATCCTCTGCCTCCTCTACTGAGTGCAGGAAGGATGTGGTTCACCAAGAATCATTTCCCAAATTTGTCCCAATTGCTCTATTAATTATCCTTTAGCTTCAACATGAGGAAACAGTTTCTACCTTCTGCAGCAGGTCTATTTTTAGTGAAGCATCAATTTGCCTCTATTTTGTTATCCCTCACTGTTAATCCTGCCCACACAACAAATCTGGCATTGATCACTTGTGGTAGACAAATATTTTTGGCTTAGGCTATGAAAGAGGCAGGAGGAAGGGTGTACAGAAAAAGAGTCTTAATAATCAGAAAGAGTATAATCAGAAACCAGAATTCATATGGAGAAAGCAAAGCTAGCAGAAAGAAAACAAAAAGGAAGGGTGGGGTAGAATGTGTTCTTAGTATCTGTTTTTGAGTATAAATCTACTAAAGTGACAAGAATCCTTCAGCTTCTGCAAGTGCAAATTTGCATCAGCAAATTCAAGTTCATATGAAAGAAGGGTTCAGTGTTGGATAGCATTCCTGGTGTTTCAAAGACAGCCCTGCCTGCTGCCCAAGACCATCCCTTCCTAGAAAACCATGAACCTAGCTCAACTGAGGAGAGCAAAATGATCTGTCAGTTTTGCCAAGAAAATACTGCTCTGAGTGATGGTCCCGCTACTTGAAAGGGGAAAAGGACAGGACAGAAGAAAACATCCTCCTTGTCTGCCTTCATCCACCTTGTTGAATCAGTCCCTAATTCCATGTTCTGTCCCTCACCCAGCCTATCTGACCAGATCTGCTTTCCTTAGAGAAGGCCTGAAGGTGAATCCAGAGCTGGACTAGATGCAGCTGATGAAGCAGCATAAACTGTGTCCACACCATGGTGCTTCTGCTCCGTCCTCAGGATTTCATCATTAAATGATAGAACTGCACAGTTTGGAAAAGACCTTTAAAATCATTGAGTCCAACCATCATCTTCACCACTCACATTGTAACTTAGATCTTCTTTGAGGCTGCCCTCAAAGAAGCTGAGGAAGGTGAAGAAAAGCAGCATGGCCAGTTCACTTTGGCCTGTGTTCTCTATAATGGTGAAGGGCAAAAGACACTGAAAAATTATAAAACTAATGGGAAACTTTATCTAAACCCCTACATTTGTGACCTCAGCCTTCTTTACACAAGCCCATCCCCAGCACTGGCTCTCTGCTATGGGCTGTTAGGGATTAGAGAGCCCTGGAGCACCTTGAGGTTACTGCTGTCCCTAAACCCCAGCTGTGAGAAACAAGGGGCCTCTCAAAATTAGGCAAGACAAAGAAAGCCTGAAACTTGATGACTGTAGTTTATTGGACTTGGGACAGCAAGAAGCAGACTCAGTTCTGCCTGAAAATATCATTTCAGCTCTGCCTGAAAATATCATTACTATAGGTCCTGTTATAGACTGAGGAATCATAGCACAGTAGGCAGCAAAGACAGAGGCACCGGGAAAAGCAGAAGGGACAAAACTATTCCTAAACTGGTTATTGCTGTGGGCTTACATGCCTAACACTTTTATCCTTCAGTCACTATTTTGATCTATGCTAGCCTGGGATATGATCTCCAGCT
The DNA here is from genome assembly GCF_000277835.1 of Geospiza fortis. Taxonomy (NCBI): domain Eukaryota; kingdom Metazoa; phylum Chordata; class Aves; order Passeriformes; family Thraupidae; genus Geospiza; species Geospiza fortis. The sequence goes on from NW_005054312.1 coordinate 8,238,790, forward strand.
ATGGTGTGTGCAAGAAAGGAAAATAATCCTCATTTGATCTGGAAATCTCATATTCCTCACTCTGCTGAAAGAAACAACTCTCAGACAGGCCAGGTGTTTAAATAGCTTGAAACTGGAATTTACTGCCAGTTTGGCAGTTAAACTGAGCCACAGTTTAGCAGTTGGTAAACCTGGGCATGTGCCAGTGCCCTAGACTATTAACCATTCCTGTAAGTCCATCAGCATTTTTGTCATCTTCTTCTGGAAAACTGAGGAGACTGAACCAGACAGACAAACAAGAGAAACTAAATCTCAGACATGCCTATAATCAGTCCAAACACACCAGCTGTCTACAGCTATGAGTGTGTCCACCCCTTCAAATATAAACCAGAGAGAGGGAAGTTAAACCTTGTGGCAAGACATGTATCTTAGTGCTATGGTCCGAAAGAGCCTTCAGGAAAGCAGCACAGTTTGGGAGGCAAATCAGTAACCCAGAAGAGCTCCCAGGACTGCTGTCAGTAGCTAGGAGGAGCAGGAAAGGAAGATTATGAGGCTCCACCTAGAAGTCTGCCCCAGAGCCCAGGGCGAAACACTGCTGCCTCCCATCCACTCCCCAAGGTGTGGCCAAACCCGGTGCAATCACCGCACCCTCGCCAGCTCTGTGCAAGGTTCATGGGCACTGCTGGAGTCCTCTCCCGTCATCCTCTTCTCTGCACCAGCAAACAAAAGACCTGAGATAATACTGGCACATTTTTCTTCTGGATTCCCAAGTCTGTAAATACCAATTTAGCTGGCTTTTTTTGTTGTTGATGAGTTTAAGCAGAGAAAAAATAGCCTGTTTGGGATTCCTGGAGAGAAGAGCTGAAGCGAGTGGAAAGTTAGAGCAGAGAACTGTCACATATAGAGGATAAGCCAGGCCTTGCAGGACAGAGGCAACACCTGCTGTTTAAGGGAGGTTGCTCAGAGGCCTTCAGTTGAGTGTTCAATTATGGTCTCCCTAAGTCATCTTAGCTGTGTCATCAGTTCTTCTTACATCCTATTTTTCCTCATCTGTGAAACAGGAATAGAAAAAACTCCTATTTCTCTACATTTTTTTTTCCTCGTCAGATACCATATCCTAGAGAAGTTCAGGACTGGTTGTGGTCTTAGTTAAGACTTGAGGCCATGAGTTCACAGTAGAGCTGAGCTTAACCCAGCACCAAGGGAGGCAAACAGAGATCCCATCTTCAGATTTGCATTTCTCTTCTTCCCAAGGAGCAGCATCTATGCAGATACATCCATTCCCACTGTGCTATCACTGCTAGGAGGAGGGAATCTTTCTGGAAATGCTCTCCTTCTACTTCAGCAAGGCAGAGATGTTTAGTCTTTGCTTCCTCCACAAGCACCACACCTAAACCATAAATCATATTTCAGAAGGGGGAGGATTTTTTTTGGAGTTCTTTTCCCTCCATTTTAACTTTTTGCTAGGGTGTGGAAAGGGAATAATCCAAACTGAGCATTCCTTACTTAACAAATTTACAGTTGGCTGCTTAATTAGGAATTTAATAAATGTGACTTAATTATCTCTTAATTAGATTGCCTTATTAATGCCCATGGCCATAAGCCCTTAGGGCTCTCAATCTTGTTAGATCTCAAAAGCTAGGCTGAGTCAACACTTGAATAAACAGCTGCCAATAAAATACCTTGTGCTGCCAAAGGTGGCATTTGAATTTTGCTTGATGATTCCCTTCCCAGGTTGAACTCTGTACCTTTGCACAGTGCCAGCTAATCTTTGCTCTCAGAGGTTTCTTTCCTGTGTGAGATGCAAAGTAGAGAATACACAACTTTTGACAGAGCTCACAGCAAGCAAAGTTTTAAAAATCTTACTGGCCAGGCCATATTCCAGCTGCAATAATTACAGTTCCTTTTACTTAATTCCATTTTCATCAGAAAACAGTTTTCTCCATTTCTGAAGAGCTGTTGTGCAATGCTGTCTCATACTGACAAGGCCTGTCAACATGACAGATTTTTGACATCTTCTTAGGTAGCTGAAGCACCTATAAAATGCTCCTTGACCACCTAGGACTCTCATTACTGTTAATATTACAAGAGAAGCACATATGGACAGCTCTCACTTCTATTCCCAAGTGTCTCTTTTTATTTATAAGCAACTTCAACCTTTTCAGGTGGAATTTTGCCCTTCCTGTTTCTGCCAGAAAACTTTTTTTGAAAGTTTGGTTCAGCTGTTTTTTAGTTTTAAGACAGTGAGTAGGCGGGGGAAAATACAACTGTTGCTATGATTTAAAAGTTAAAATAAATATTCTGTCACCTTGTCTTGAGCAATCACTCACTTCACCAAGAAAAGGGAACCTTAAAGTTGGCTCACACACGCACTCATTAGTTTTTCAGTAAAAACACATCTCAAATTAGCTGAATCACATCAATGCCTACTGAGCTAACTTACCCAGAATCTGCTACTTAAAATCCAGGAACAAATCCAGAGATGAGTGTCTTAGGCAATAACCACTCAATAGCAGCAATGGTGATAGAGGTCATGGCCCTTGAATGCTAGAAAAGACTCTCTATTTTTCCAAGCTTGTTCTTGAGGTCAAAGAAAGGTGATTTAAAGGCAATATTGTATCCAACTCCTGAAGAGGGGAAGATGATGCTGGGAGAAAACCTGTTCCTGATCTTAGTTTGAAAAAGTAGAAAAGCAATCACCACCTACCTCCAAAAAATCCTGCTGTTAATTCAGTAAAGACTAGAGCAGCAAAACCAGCTGAATCAGGGTGCTGCAGATCAGGCAGCAACACCTGGGAACAAACACCTGATGAGGTGATAGCTCAAAAAAAGCCTGCAGCTGACAGAACAGCAGCATGAAGCCACAGGTTCAACACAAGGCTCTTATCCTGCTAGCAGAAGGAGAGGGAATATCAGACAACAAAGTTCCCTGTTTTTGCGATGGCTGCCCCCACTCCTGAAAAGACTAGAAACAGGTCTTTATGAAAATCCACGGATTTTAGGTCCTTGTACTCAGCAGACCATCTCTTGTCCTTTCAAGGCATACTAAGCCTTGGTACCATGTTTTCTCTTCTGCAATGTGAATTATTCATTGTTTCTTACAATGCAAAACCTGTACACATTTTCTCCTGGCCTGGCAACAAATAAAGGTTTCAATAAATAAAGGTGTGTTTCCTGGCAGGCAGTTTGTTTCTCTTCCAAGACAACCTGAGTGGTCTGTTCAGCTTTACAGCCAACATGGACTGCTGTGGCACAGCACACTGAGCAAACATCCTGAACACCTTTGTTTGGGGTTGGCATCTCTGACAGGGAGCCAGTGCCTTGTGGAAAGCTGCAATGCCAGACTGACACTACCTCTAGAGCAGGACGACTTCTGTTTCCTTTCCCCCTTACCACAGATCCTTCTTGTGTCAAAACAGGTGAAGCTGTATTGTCAGGGATGGGATGGGAAGCAGGAAACTGGACATGAGAGATCAAGTCACTTCTCTTGACTTCACCACTCTCCCCGTGCTTCCCTAAGTCAGCTGCCACTTCTCCACATTCCCTCTCTGTCGTACCCCAACGCTGTCTTGGCTGTACAGGTCATGAGCTCCTTAATCCATGCAGCATCTCAATATATGTACGCTTCCAGCCTAATGCAATGGGGAGCATGGCTAAAATATTTCAAATAATTAAACATCAAATAATAAACCCCATATTGTATAGGAGGGGCTGGTCAGCTTTTCTTCTTTTTATGTACTTGAAAGGTAAATGCTTTGTAGCACAATTCTGTGCCAGCTAATCTGGGAAGTGCAACATTAAGGGAACATCTCTTACTCCTTTGTCCCCAGATGTAAAATACCTCTGGGCACTGTATGACAGCCACAGAAGGATGAAGGACAGGCCCCACCAATAAAGGGTTTCAGAGCATGAGCACCAAGGCTGGCTCTTGTCACTGGAATTCACATTACTCATTTTCAGACACCTGTATCTGAGGAACAAGGTACAGCCACTCGCACCTCCATGCTCTCACCCATCCCAAGCTGCTGCTTTGCCAGCTGTCCAGGCCCACATCTCCAGCCAGTCTCATAAGCAAGGGAACCTGGTGCTCTTCATCAGCCTGTCCATGCAAGGACTGCTCTTCCTGAGCAGGCAGCCGAAATTCAACAGATGGGGAGCTTGACACAAAACTTCAAGGACCTGTCTCCTCTTCCTTCTGTTCCCTACTTGGACACAGCTTGTTGTACACAGCTTGCTGAACGCTCCCTTTTTCTGCCCTCCCTGATGCTGGTGAATAAAGCTATGAGAGCCACAGAGAAAGAATAGCCACCCATCAGCTTATTTTCAGTTCTCCTGGCCCCTTCTCTTCTGAGTCAACAGGGGAAGCCTCCCCTGACACCAAAGCAAAAATACCAGTTACCAAAGCTAAAATACCAGTGACCCCCTTCTGCTGCCTGCCCACAGAGGTCCCCCAGAAAGCAGTGCCAAGGACAGCCAGCAGCTCTGGCCCCACCAGTGCCAGGCCACCAGCACACACACACAGGGAAGAGGAAGTTGTTATCAGGCCCCAGTAACACAAACCAGCTGTGCTTGGGTAGGACAGCTACTGCTCACCCCTGCTGGGGGCTGAGCAACAGCTGTGCTCCAGAAACCTTCTGCTTTAGCTTGTGGTCCAGATCCAATGAATGAGGAGGCACCTCAGGAGGTCCCAATGAAATCAGCACCCAGTCTTCATTTGCCTGAGCTGTTTCAGCAAATCAGCCCACAGACCTTACTGGCAGGGCCTTTTTCAGAAGACACCCCTTTCTCTGAGTTTTGCTGGCTCAAAAAGGTGATGCTGCAGCACTTCCCAGTAAGTGACAACTGTAGATAAAATGTATTGGGCAGGCACATTGGAAACCTTGCAAAAAAAAACCCCAAAAAACATAACCTGTCCATCTCAGCCTTCCACTGACTTGCCTTGGCACCTCAGTCCCGCCTCAGCTTGCAGCACAGGTTGCTCTCCCTGTCCCACACCCTTGCTGAGCTCCATCAGTGCAATTCAAAGCCAGCTGCTAATGGTAAGGGTGAAGCCTACATAAGCACCCAACAAGAGGAATCTGCACTGGAAAAAAGCCTTCAACAAAGCTGTTCTAGCTGGGGGATGAGCAAAAGACAAGGTAAAGGGATTTAAAATGCACCATCCCCAGAGGTACTGCTGACTCCTACCCAGTTTACCTGTCAGGAGCATGGGAAACTTGCAAAAGGACCCATGCAAAAGCACTCATGCAATCTCCTCTCTCCCAGAGTACATAGGTGGCCCAAGCCAAAAGGTTGTGCAGAAAATCACTTTCTCAATGTCAGATGCTAAATTTATCTGTGTAAATATTGTAGCAGTAGGTTAACAACACAGGCTGCATCCCCACCCAGCCCACACAGTATCACAAGGCAGGCAGGTCAGCTCCAGCCTAGGTTTCAATTAAAGAGCACATTGCAGTTAAAACTGTCCCTGCCTGCTTTGCTTTGGGGTTTAAAGTTCCTCCACAATGCAGCCGTTTCTAGTGCAGGTTTATTATTGGTCTCATCTACATTATGGCCTCCTCAACCCACTGGAATGCCCAGGAAACCCATGGAGGGAGAACAAACAGACACTACATGGCAGTCCTGCAAAAAGGTACATGGGCCTTTGATAAGTGGAGCTTAGACTTAATTAGCAGTGCTAAAGGATTTGTAGTGTAATAAATCTCAGAATAAGAATTAGCCTCCCTCTGGCACCTTGCTGGTCATTTTTGGCAAGAAATGACAAGATATGAAGGAATATTAAACCTCAGCTCAGGGCTGGAGCCAGATTCAGAGATGTGGAGGAGACATCTCAGGCTATACAATTTTTTTTTTAAACAGGAGAGATCTTGCATTTTCCTTTGAAAAGAGCCATAACATCTGTGTTGGCAATAGGTGAAGAATATATACTTCAAAGCTGTTGTGGGACAATTCCTAGACCAAGACATGCCCACATGAACACACACATGGAGGGGGGGAAGGAGCAGCCACAGTGGGCATCCACACACCATAGTGGGGACATGAGGCAACCCCACCTCACTGCTGCAGCGCTCTCTCCTCAGTGACAGGCATCAGAATAAAGCTAAGTTAAGAGAAGGACATGGTAAAGTAGCAAACCTTTACCCAGTCCTGGGGCCAGAAATGGCTCTGTGACTCTGGAGCTACTCAGCCCAGTGTTTTAAGCCAGCAACTCAATGGGGAGACAATTGACTTGAGTACAAATATCACGTACCTCAAGGAATGTTTCTGTTCTGGCTTTTTAATTCCCTCTGCAGACAGTTCTGTACAAATGCATTCAAAGGTATATTTTGCTTTTATCTGACCAGCAATCACGTACACCCAGAAGCATGAGGAATAATAGTCCAGTTATGGAAGGACTGTTCTTCATGGAAATGCCTGATCTTCTTTATCTTTAGTATGCACACAGTTCTCTCCAGCTCGCATCATTCATTACTTCTCCAAAGAAGAGTTCTCAGGTCATCCTTTCATTGCCAGGATTTTTCCTATGCTACATAGGAAAAGGTCTGTAAGGATTTAAACTCCTGTAGGGATGCCACTCCTTCCCCTTGGGAGATGATTACAGGCTTTGACAGCTCTCACTAACATTTTCCAGCATTTCCCACTGTCAAACAAAACTGCAAACATTCAACAAAAAGTACACTCTACCAAGCCTCTCACACACTGATGGCAGAACCAAGGCTCACAGCTGGAAAAAACCACATGGGTTGTCCTCCTGCAAGCCACGTGCATCTGCTGCCCACGTGGAGCCCTCCATCCCTTTCAGCCACTGCTCCCCTTCCTGCTTTGATTCACATGGATGTGATTTTCAACAGGTGAGATCATCTTTTGAAAAAGTGTTATGTTTGGCTATAAACAGGCCCCAGGACTGTGTGATTTGGGAGAGGCATGGAGGCTGTGTTCATGAGGCTCCATTTCACCCTTTCCTTCCAAATGGGCGCTCACTGCATGTCACAAACTGCTGGCGTATGAGACTGCTCTTTCCTGCAGAAGAGTCTCTCTACTTCTCCTTGCAGACTGAAGTAGGACGAAAAGTATAAAAATTTCCACAAAAAATCCCAAGGCAGTTTTGGACCACAGGAATCTGCCTGACCCTCTGTGAGATGCTGGGGACTTAAACCCCAGCTAAGGAAAGCTCCATTGAAAATTGACCCACTCCAGGGTGCCATTAGCAGGGAAGCTCATGGTGCTCTGAAGAGCTTTAGCCCAATACTACTTCAGTCTAAATACTGAAGACATGTAAGTATTTGTAAAAATCAATAAACTGGGGGGGGGAAAAAGCTGAAAACAACTTGCCTTGAGCTCTTAAAACATCTCTGTAGTACACTTTGACCCAGCAATCAGAAGAATGAGATAGTACAGCTGGCTTTTTTCCTGCAGATCAGACAGCTTTTTGCCTGGAGCTTGTAGGCACACACAGCACTGCTGCTGCTCTCTCACTGTTGGAAATACTCACCAGGATGCCTGCTGGAAGAATCAGCCCAGAGCTGTCTTCTACCAGCAGAGAGTGCCCATAAGCTGAGCTGGTCAGAAGTCCTCAGTTCATCCAAAGTCGCTTTCATTTACCCCATGTCCCTTGAACAACCATATTTGCACCTCCCTACATAACAAGCTTCACCTAGTTCTGATAAAAGTCATCAGCAAGGATTTCAGCTGCTCCCTATCAGTACTGCCTGTGCACCAACATCAGCAAAGCTTCCTCCCTGAGCAAACTCTTTTCTGGTACTTTACAGGCTCATCTGCTCCCTGGCATCACCTGGATCACCCAAGGCACCACACCAGACAAAGGATAGTCTTGTCACTGCCACAAGGGTGCAGGACAAGCTGGCAGCCACTGTGCCCATCCTCACTCTTCTACTGCAGTAAAAGGTTTGCTTTGCAAGAGCAGGGGAACTTCTGCCCCATGGTACAGCCCACATTGGTCATTAGTCAGCTGCTGAGTTCAGCTTAACTGCAGTGACCAAGGATGAGCAAAGTTGCTCAGGAAAATGCCTATAGTGGGTGCAGCACTTGTGAGAAATCACAACATAGGTACTTTCCAAAATTCCCACTTTGTAGTCTTTGCACTTTGCAGCAGTGACTGTAATCTCAACATTTGAGAGCAGAGATTAATTTAAACTTTAGAATGTGGTTAAATCTTGATTGTTGTTTTTGTTTTAACTAGCCATGATAGTCACTTCTAAATGTGAACTTTTTCCAGATGAATAAATACCTCCTCCTTTCTTTTCCTTTCCTCAGTGTTACAAGAGTTATGTGAAAGATGTAACAGTATTCACCTTTACAAGCTTTGGCTATATGATCAGCAGCAAAGAACAGGAACAAGTTGCATAAGTCCATGACCCTCAAAAACGGTGTAATTGGTTTCACCTGTCCCGGCCCGAAAGAGTGAAAATAATTTCACCACTTTTTGTGAAGACAAGTTATTTGTTTGCTTTTTCAAACAGATGGTATAATCCAGTCCAAACAGCTTTAGCCCATTTAATTTGGACCAGCAGGATGCTGGGCAAGGCAAGTTCTGCGTGCTTGCAGAACCTCTCCTTCAAACATCGTAATACAAACAGAACTCCAGCCAAAGCACAAGCTGAACATCACCCAGGGCTAACCAGGAAGCCCCGGATCAGGCAGACTTTTTCCCAGCTCCTTTGGGGTTTCCCTGCCAGAGGGAGGCTGAACGACAAGCTCTTGTGGAGCCCCGCAGCACAACCTGCTGGCATTTCTCAGCCAAGGCAGGGCTGCTCTAAACACATCACCCAGCCCAGCAGCAGCACAGAAATAGAAGACCCGAGGACGAGAGACTACAAGGACATCGACCTCAAAGGCTATAGAACAAAAACCAGCTTTCCTCACTATAACCAGCTATCCAGCAAGCCCAAAAAGTCAAAGTAATCCCCAACCCTCAGCTACCTCGTCCTTCCAGCAGACAGGAATCAATACAGCTCTAGGCTCTGCTGTTCTTCAGCCCAGTTTCTTTTAGAAAAACACAATCTTACGAGCCCATACTTCATGCAACATGAAAGCGTTTGCTTTTGAACCCACGGGCCAGCGTCAGCCAAGCACAACAAAGGAAATTAAGTTTCATGAGACTCAGAGGCCATGGAAAGGAGGCAGCTGGAGTTGCCCTGGTCAGGGAGATGTTGCAATCTGAACTTGTTGTCACAGCTTAATCCCAGCTGGCAACTGAGTACCAAGCAGCCCCTGGCTTTCAACAAATAAAATATCAGAGTATTGTCAATGTTTTTATCATACTAAATCCAAAACATGGCACTGTACCAGTTACTTAAAGGAAAATTAACTCTCACCCAGCTGAACTAAGGACACTTGCCTTTACTGCATACCAGAGAACCCACAGTGGAAAAAGCCCTCAGAAATGCTTCAGCAGAGAAGGGCTCAGGTTTCCTTTTTTCATGCCAAAAATAAGCAGCCACCAGACAAATCCAGAGAAACCAGCTCCATGTACCTCCGTTTCCAGACCTTCCTGAGCATTTTCCAGCTACATGCAATAGCTGCTTTAAAGGTCCTGCTAAAGAGTTCTGCATTTGCTCTTTAATGCTCTGAACACCACATGGCATATTGCAAACTCATATTTGCAATTGCATAGTTCTTCTTTCCTACTATTCCTTTAAATGTTTTAATATTCCATTATTTCCTTCCTTCTCTTCTGTCTAGAGCAATGTCCTTCTAGTACAGGTAATTAAACAAAAGGGAGGTGGCATTTAGAATTAATCTAATCTAAATTTAATTCCAGGATGTTCCTGTTTTAGGCCATACAACAGGTTGAATCCCAGTTTGGATCAGATATGCTTCACAGCAGCAGAACGTTGTTCTTGGCAGATGTGTTTTAGATAACCTGGTAGGACCCTATCTACTGTTATATTGTGAATTCTGCGAGCAAGCTTCCAAAGAGGTTGCATTTTTCTCCCTTAAGATACTGTTAACTACTTCAACAGTACACCATGAAATGCAGCAGATGGGCCACCATGTGGGGCCTCAAAAGCAAAACAAGGGAAGCCATTCCAGGAGGATGATTTTAGCCCAGACAGAAACAGTGTGGAGGTAGAAACAACCAAGTAAATGTTTGCTGCTGGTGATCTCCAGCTCAAAGAGCCGGAAGGGAAGAAATCCTAATAGCTTTAGATTTGCAGATCAAGTCATCACTACAGAAGAGCCCTTTAGAAAACTGCACATGCACCCCACCTTTCACTGTCCCACTGCTCTCCTTCTTCAAGGCTTACAAGTAGCTAGACACAACACATCAAAGTTGACAAATCTTTACAACTGGGTCTCAACATACAAGCCAGAAGACACACCTAGCCTTCCAGAGCCAAGGCTCCTGCCCAGGTTTTTATGACTTGGGTTTTTCTGTTTGTTTGTTTTTAAATGCCTAAACTGAGCTATTATGAAACCATTGGGCTGCAAAGAAAAACCTACTTCAGCTGGCACTGCAACTTGAGCACCACTGAGACAGGACAAGCAGTAATGGTTTTAAACTAAAAATGGTAGATCCAGACTAGATATAAAAAAGAAATTTTTCATTATGAGGGTGGTAAAACACTTGCACAGGTTGCTCAGAGAAGCGGTGGCTGCCCCATCCCTGGAAACCTTCATAGAAAGGTTAAACAGGGCTCTAAGCAACCTGGTCTAGTTGAAGATGCCCCTGCCATGGCAGGGGGGTTAAAACTAGATAACCTCTAAAGGTTCCTTCTAACCCAAATCTGACTCCACAGCAAACAAAGATCTCCACCTTGTATGCAGAAATGCACTGAGATCTATGTATGAGAAATGCACTCATTCTGGTGCTCATCCTTACACTAAAAGGCTCAGTTTCTGTTGAGAAAGTAATCCAGACCTGGAAGTACAATAATTCAAAGCAAGAACAGAAAAGACAGGCTTTGCCAGTACCTGATGAAGAGACCTGGATGTAAACATACCACAGCTGTGGGAACTGCATCAAGATTCTGATGAGTATTCACCTTCCTGTAAGGACCTGCTAAAACGCCACAAAGATTTTTATAGTGGTGGTTTCATTTAGCCATGATGTACTTGTAATATTCTCACTATGTCCATGAGAAACTCCCAAGGACTCTTGTAAATAGAGCTGTAACTCAATTCCAACTCTTGTAATTATATCATTCCCATGTAAATTATGCCTGAAGGGTTTTATTTGTTTTTAATATACCAATCTTCAAGTTTTAGAAAAAATTCAAGAGTTTCTTTTAAGTAATGTGACTTTTCCTTCCATTCCTAGTCTCTCAAAGCAATCAGTGCAAGAGTCAAATACCTCTTCAAATAGGAAAATAAATACCAATGCAACTTCACAAATTTCCATTCCACAGTGGACATCTGGTGTCCAACTTCAGGTCTGTGAATAGATCCAGAGACCAAAAGATAAAAGGCCACAGTGAATGCAAAGTTCATCAGAAATTTCCCCATTTTCAGGATAAGCAATCACAAGTCTGATGATCACAGTTTGTGTTTGTGGAAACAGCTCAGGCAACTTAGGAAAAAACCAAAAATACTGCAGAGAATCAGCAGAAAAGCTGCAACACTGACCCTTTATGTAGGAAGGCACTTCCTAAAGGCAGGAATTCACTACACAGACAAAGAAGGAAGAGCACTACTGCCTGGATTTGTCCTATGAAAAAGCATTTATCCAAGCTGCCTAAACAAGGAGGAAAAGAAGTGAGCGGAGTCTGAGGTAAGACTCATCTTCCTACTTGGGAGATGGCAGGGAGCCAGCAGACAGCTCTTATCTCAGTATCTGGAGCAGAGCTCAAGACCACATGCTTAGGTCTGTGGTTAGTGACTCACTTGCAATTAAGGTGAAACCTGAAATCACTATGTAAAGATAAATCTCTGGACTCGGTGGATGTGGAACAGCATCTGCCAGACATGCTAACAGCTCAACACAATCCCAAGTACCTCAACAGGGTGCAACTCCCCAGCTGTGCTGAGGGATGTTCCCAGCACCTTGTTTGCACAAATGCTCTACACGGGTGGCTCCTGGAAGACTGAGAAATCAGAATTCAGCTCCCTTCTGCTCAGGGCAAACCAATTAATAGTAATCTTAAAATACAATAAAATTGAGACCCTGAAAAATTCTGCCCCACCCCAGGGAAACATGGAGTAAATTTTGTGGCTTATACTTCAAACTTTCCAAGGAGGTAGACTCCCCAAACCACACCACCCCCTTTATCCTCAGAGATGCTCTAACCTATTGCCTACTGGCATGCAGAAGAGGTCCCTTCAAAAGTACTGCTAAATGCACCCTGATGCTGAAAAACAAGTGATCTCGCTTCCAAAGCAGTCTCTTTCCTCAACATGCTCTACTTGCTGAAGCTTTGCCCTCAAAATTTGTGTTGGGTAAGATTCAGGAAAATCTCTCCAGCCAATTTTGTTCAAACAACCCCTTGGCTGTGCTGCTGCTTGTGCTCTCTGCAGCTGTTTTCACAGCACTCTCAACTGACAATGAAGTCGGCTACAAAGCAGCCTCTTCCAGGGCAAAGGCTCCCTCCAAATTCTAACAGCCCAAAAACTTGAATAAATAATCAAACTGGAACTCAGCAGCTAGAATTCTGAGGTTTGCTTATTATCAGCTCTCACTCAAGATTACATGCAAGTTGGATTAAAGAAGAGCCAACTAATTCAAAGTGAGAGACAAGCCATCAATATGGTTACAAAACCCCAACACCTCAATCCAGCACTTTGGTATTTACATGTCATCCAAATAAGATGCACTAATCACTGAAGAATACTTGCCCAAAAATCAAGTGTTTTCTACTCAATTCTCTCAGCTGCAGATCTTGGGAGCCAAATTGCAACTGCATGTACAATTAAGTTTCCAAAATAATAACAACTCTGTCCTAAACACAAAAGAAAACCCAAAACAGAGGTCTAGGTATGAAAGATAATAAGCAGTAAGTGGGTCTGCATACCTGGGAGACTGACAGCATAATGGCTTTAAATTAGAGAAGCAGTACTCCGGAAGATGATCACTATCTTCTGTGACATGTCCATGCTTTCAGCAAGGTCTTCAAAGTCCCCACACTTGGAATACTGAAGTGGACCTGACTTACTTAAGCCCCAAGAGCCCATTTGCTTGCTTCTGAACTGGCACGGACAGCAATGAAACGAGAAACACAAGAAGATCTGCCCTTCCAGGGCCCCATTTATTAACTGAATATAAAAATAAGATCATTTAAGTGCAGAGGCACAGTAATCCACTCCGTGGTGAAAAGATACCTTGAGTTAGCAGTAAACAGAGTTTACAATACCTTGTAAACAGACCTCTTCATAAGCAAGAAGCACACTGAATTATGACACACACCGGATTAAAAGTCCCCTGTTGCAACAGTACTCCACATTTCTCATCTGGCTATTTGGGAGCACTTCACAAAAGGCGACAGCATCCTTTGCTCTGTTTTCAGAGGAGCACACATGAAACAAATGAAACACAACCTGCATTGTAAACAGCTGAAAAGCACTACAGCATTTTCAGATGATGGCAACTTACACCTTGTTAGATTTATTTTGCAATGAATTATAATGGCCAAAGCTACTGTGCATTATGAAAATGTTAAAAATTATTCCTTTTTTATGGTTTTGCTGCAACCTGTTGCACAGTTGAATAAAAAATTATTATTTTTTCTTAATACAGTACATGGCATTTCTCCTCAATTGCACTAGAAGTAAATTTGGAAGCACTTTCAGTTTGTGTTATAGGCAGATAGAAAGGGAAAACAAGTCATGCAGACTTTGAATCTCCTTTCCATCTCTTGACTACTATTTACCCCCATCTCTTCACATCTCTGAGTCCGCATACATTCCATTGATCAGGTAATCCACTTGTGTGTAATCTTTCTTCTTGTAGCTCTCATAGGCCTGCATGAGGAAAAGAACTATAACAGTTAAGAAAAAGAACGTACCAACTAAAAGCACTGCAAGTAGTGAACTTTTGTCCACTAAGTACTGAGTCAGGGGCTCAGCAGCAATGAGAAGATACTCGTTGTCTGTGTCCTGAGTTTCTGTGAGGCCTGAAGCTGTTGTTTTGGCTGCATCTGTTGGAGCAATGGTTGTTGAAAAGACATCAGATGTTGACTTTACCCCATGTTCAGTTGTGGTTGCTACTGTAGAGACTGTAGTTAAAACCATGGCACCTCTTGTAGAGCCCAGAGGAGAAGCTGATTCATTCAAGGATGCTGTGGCTGTATTTGCCTCTGGCTTTAGATTTGGTGATGTGCCAGCATGCACTGGATTCACAGAGGGAGAGCTCTCTGTTGGGATGGGTGTCGTGGAACGCGTGGAAGCGCTGGAAGACATTCCTGCATCCTGTGGGATGGGGGTGGGCAGTGCTGTGGTCAGTGCTGTGGTCAGCATCTTCAGGCCAGCTCCAGCAGTGGTGAGGTTGTCAGTGTGAGGAGCACTGCTGCTGGTGGTACCTGGCCCAGGCTGCTGTGTTGGGGTACCTGTTTCAGAAGGAACAGTGAGGGGAGCAGATGTGGGGGACAGTACTGGGACAGAGCTACTACTTCCTAATTTTTGGCTGGTCGTCACCATCTGGGTAACATTGCTGGAAGGGGGAGCAGAGATGTTACTGTGAGGGGGAGAAAAGGCAGAGGATGACATGGTTGTAGTAGAAGTATCAGAACCTCCAGGGGTGTTTGAGGCTTTGGCAGTTGCTTCATAAGTGGTAGAGAAAGTTGCATTTGTAATGCTTGTTGTTATGGCAGGGGCAGTAGTGGTGGCAGCATCGCTTGCAATTAGTTTCCTTGTACTTGTTGTGACATCTCTCTTCTCAATGCCAAGCAAATGCCTCAAATGAATATTGTGAGTCTGAGCAATTGAAGAAAACGTGTTTTCCACACTGTGTTGGTCAATCTGTGCATTCAGCATCCTCTCAGTCTTCTGTGGATGGCTCTGGTGGTGAAACAGGGCTGGTTCCCATTTGCTGTTGACAATTTCTTCCAAAAGACAAAACAAATTACTTTTGTAAGAATAAAAAGCTCTCAAGCTCAAATCTGACCTCAACTCCCAACATGCAAACCAGAACACATATTCTGCAGTACACACAGTACAAGTGGAATAAATCAGTCCTGAATTCAGCAAGAACATGAAAACTCAAGACCCCCCAGCCTTTATTGCACATAATCCCTTTGAGGTTTTTTGGTTTGTTTTTTCTGCCACAGACCTCTCGTATTTGCCCAGTCAGGGAGTTAATTTCACAAAAGGGGAATAATGAAGTAGATAGCTATAATGCAGAAGCACAGTATCAACAGGAGCAGCCTTACAAATGTCAGTTCCTGAGAAGAGGATTCATGCTTTCAAAGTTACAAGTCATCGACAAAGTCTTTGTGCCTAGATTCGTAATTTTCACTTGTCAAATCTGAACAGAAATTTCTACTTACACACTCATACATCAGGATCATTTCCTTCACAACTAAGTGAGCTAGATTTATAGTGACAAATCCCATCTGCTTATCACACAAGTCCAGTTGTTACATTGAGAGAAACCTTTGCCAACCCAAAAGAACCATGAACAAACTTTTTTTAAAATTTGGGCACAGTGAACTCTAGAAACAAACTTTAAAAGATTGATTTCCCAATTATAAATAAGCTCCATTTTTTAATTGTGTCACTTTATTAAAACTGAATACGCTGGCACTGGAAAGTCACCATGAGCAATTGCTGCTCTGATTAAAGAAGCAGTCTGTTGACTCTGGAACAAAACCCTGACAATCTGAGAGAAAAACAATGCCAGGACATTTTCCTTTCTCTGAAAAAAAGATATAAGTACATCTGTTACGCCTTTATTTTCACTAGGACAGCTTGTGGCGTGCAAATGGCTTGAATGAGTGATGTCTTCAACATGGAGACAAAATGTTACTCAGTAAATGTTACAAAAGCTATTCAAAGACACACCATGCACTCCTGCAAGTGCCAGAGTCCCTAGGACAAAGTGAAACAGTTATTCCAGTGAACTGTAACTACAGAAACACCCCACAGGCATTTCACAACCCACCCTCCTCAGCTGAAAGCCTATCAAGGGTTAAATGTAGGCATTTAAAGCAAAAGAATCAGGATCCTGGATTTCCCAGAAGGCTGAAACATGGCTTTACCTGCAAGCAGGTCTCTGATGTCCTGTTCTCCAGCATTCTGGCACACGCTCAGCTGGTGACACTGCAGGAGAAGGCAGTGATTCTGGTAGGGCATAGACCAATCACAGTGATGGCTCCCTGAAAACAGCAGAGAAAATGGATTGCTGCACACAGGATCCCAAAGACATTGCTTTGGGGCTCTAGTTAAAGAATTGAAAAAAAAGGACAAAAAAAAAACCCCACAACCAAAAATAACCCCAAACCACACAATATCTAGAAGGTCTGGCCTTAAAGGATCCTGACTCAGCCTTAGTGAAAATAACCAAAGAAAGCCAATGAAACCAATATTGCCAATGTAGCTGACCCACCTGTGTGTCCTTCTGGTACCAGCATCTCCTGACAACAGCAATTCAAACAAAGTGCACTACAGTTAGGACCCATGTAAATTCATCTAGATGTCTTAATGAGGAAAATGATCATTAATGGCCATTAAAAACAGCATCTTCATTAGGTTCCTAACCATCTGAATGTCAGATATTCATCCACCTAAGCCAAGGTCTCATCTTCACCACAGCATCACTGGCTTTTTGTAGGAGCTACAAACTTTCTCATCTGGCTAGACAGGACTGGGACCTTCGTAAGGACAATTGGAGACTCTTTTAGAAGTTTAATTCTTTGCAAAGACATCTCAGATGTAGTGAGAAGGCTTTTACCTCAACAGATTTAACCCTGTGCTTGGTTGCAGGACAAAGTGGTTTCTTCTAAGGCAGAAAACACACACAAATACCAGGGAGCAAAGATTACTCATTCTAGTGCAGCTGTCTGCAACAGCACTGCTCCCTCGCAAACATCTGGCAGCAGGGAATAATTTCTGCAATTCAAGTGACCTAACACTTTGCACGCCATCAGTGCACACCAACAGCACATGCTGTTTCCTACGGAAGCCTGAAGGGCCCTGGGAAGTTGTCCTGGATTCAATTTAACCAAATAGAAGCCTGAAGGGCCCTGGGAAGCAGTTGTCCTGGATTCAATTTAACCAAATCTGCCAGAAGTTATTCAGCACCACACACAGCAGCTGTAACTGTACATGCCTATAAACAACTGGAATTAAAAAAGAATGTCAAAGGAGCAGCAGAGACCTTCAAGGAGCAGAAAATGCAGCTGGAATTCCATCCAAGGGACAAGAACCTCACCTGAAGCACCTGGGCTCTGACAAGCCTGCCTGCATTGCTCTTCACTGGTAAGCCTGCTTATTTGCACTACATGGACTCCTCTCCCTTTCAGGACAGAAAATTGGTGTTCACAGATACAGATGGAAATCAGCAGGAAGAACACAATGGCAGTCCACATCTTCAGGGTTGGCCTTACAGGGAAGCTTCTCTTCCCAGAAGAAATTCTCTCTTATATCAACTTCAGATCCACTGCAATATACCTATTAAAAAAAAATTATATCCTTATGAGCAGGA
>NW_005054312.1:8256391-8268057 GCF_000277835.1 Geospiza fortis
ATTACACATCACAAACAAGCAAGGGCTCAGAGGCAGGAGGAGTAAGGACCTTTCCCAGCTTCCCAGAGAGGCTCTTTCTTTGGAAAAGGTACTTTGCTCTCCTTCCTTCACGTCCCAAAGGAGAACAGCTTAAGTCAAAAGCTATGTGTACAAAGTCAACCTCAAAGTCCAAAAACATGTGGCAGCACAGATATTATGTCTTTGGACTCATTCTGGGACCCTAAATGTTGTGCCCAGGCTCAGCAGAACGGTTTTCACCAGTTTGAGCACACTGATAATAAGGGGAACTACAGTCCTGGTCCTGCCTTTATGCCAAGTCAGGCAAAACCAAGTAACCAAGGTTGATTTCTGCTTTGGTTTTCCTGCTCATTACAAAAAGCTCAAAGAAATTCTTATTGAAAACAAGCAAAAACCAGTACTTCTGGTCTTCCAAGACATTACACAGACACACACAGCTGTTACTGAAGAATATTCACACCCAGAGTAAGCCTTCATTTCCCCACATAAAACAACAGATAATGTACTTCCTTCAATATTAATGCACACATGTGACTGACCCAATGGAGGGGCTTTTGTCACTGAAGACACTGAAACAGCTCCCACTGACATCAGAGCAGATTAGTAGTTTCTATCTGGATTTACCCTCTTGGTTCAGAGGTTTTTTGAGCTTTGTGTGAACTTCCAAACATTTCAGTCAGAACTAGATCCATTGTAAGCCTCTTCCCTAAGTAATTTTTAAGGGCAATCCTCTTCCTCATCACTTCAGCAAGCTTTAGTCACCATCCCGAAGTTATGAAGAGAAATGTGACAGCCTTCAGAGAGTGTTGAGATTCAGCTTTGTGTGACATCTCTGAGCTGGATGTGATGACTGCAAAGGCAGTTCCCAACCCAGAATGAGCAGCATGTGTGAATGGTATAAATACCACAAGCAAGAACATCCAGCAGCCCTCAGGAATGTGCGTAAGACCCTCATTTAGCCATCCAGGCTAGAAGTCTCAGTTTCAACCATGAGAACTCCAGTTTCAACCATGCTTGTGAATTTAACAATCTAAGAGCTATTTCTCCTCCAAAAAAGCTCCAAATAATGTTTGTTAGCTGTGACTCAGATTGCAATATTTTGATACTTTGTACCACTAAACTTTTGTTTCTAATTTTTTCCTTCTGCTATATCCTAAAGCCCCAAACAAGGCAACAGAATTTTAACTTCAAAACCACCCTATCTGAAAAGGAATGAAATATAAACAGCTACCCCAAGCTTCTCAGAGGACACACAATATACAGGTCCACACTAGACTGTCAAAGAGCCAAAGATGGGGACAAAACTTGACACGAAAATGCAGTGCCTCAAATTCAGTTTTCCTAGTCAACCTTCAAGTCCCCTGAGGAACTCAAGAGTCTCCTTCCTGCCTATTTATTCTAGAAAAAAGAGTTATTTTACCTGTTGAAAACAGATGGATCATTTTTAGATCTTCTGCTCTCCCAGAGAGATGGGAAGCCCAAAATGAGTGTAGGGCCCTTGCACCTCTCTGCAGCTTTCTCCCTGAGGCAAGTGTGCGGAGCATCAGGCTCATTTTGTTTGAGCAGGTTCCTCAGTGCAGCCAGATGTTCCAGCCTGCGTCATCTCACCTGGCAGCTGGAAATATTTCTAAATCTAACCTGAGACCAGAAGTCTTGGCAGAGAAAGGCAGCTCAGCAGCCCCACCTAGTCCTATGTACCAACTATGGCCGGTGCCCAGCTCCAGCGGGGCCTCTCTCCCAGCACACACTGTGCAAGCACAGCACAGACTGACTTTGCTCTTTCCTTATCACTTCTTCTTCCAAGTGCACCTTAGCAAAGCTGAAAGGATCAGGACAGGAGAGGAGATGACCTGTGCAATACCAGCACGGCCTTTGCAACACGCTACACCAGCAGGAAAGCAGCCCCACATTCTCGTCAGGGAATTGGCTATACTAATTTGGGTTGCTCAGCCAAGCCAATTTCCAATACTTCTCCCACTGCCCCAAATTGCAGGGCACTTTTACAAGTTTGTTTCAGCCTTTATCACACTCTTACTGTCACCCTTTGCATATGTGGTAGATTAACCATTGAAAGCTGCAGCTGACAAGACTGGAAGCAAGGAGGAAAGCAAGGGAAAACATTAAGTATTCTGCACACAAAAGATTTTCCTAGAGCAGACAGCAAGGACTTCCTTTAAACCCCAACTCCTTCAACTTGAAGCAAGTGAACTGGGTTCCCTCAAAGACACTAGAGGTACTTCCCCTGAGAGCACTGTTTGGCAACCTGCACACCCACCACACAGTGCCAAAGTAACTGCATTTTTTGAAAAGTTCACAGGTCATAGGCAGAGATTCAGAAAGCAGTACTTAACCCACAAACATAAAAGAAAACAACCCCATCATTAATGTATTTCACATTTTAAAGAGTGCAGCTTATGTCCCTTTTCAAGGGCCAGGCTTTATAAGAAGCATTATTTTACAATCTAAGAAGTAACCCTGAGAATGAGTTACCCATTTAATAATGTATGTATACACTGTTTCAAATAAACTAGTAAGGATTAACAGCAATGAATACAAACACTAAACATTTATTATAGGAGGTTTTTTCGTACCTTAAGTAATAATTTTGAAATTACAATAACCACCTCCTAAGAATAAACATCTTGCATCGCATTTTGAAACTGCAGATATAACAGGATTATAGCTATAAATAAATACTATTATTATTGTTAAAATCTCAGTTTTAGGACAAATAAAATATTAATATTAATCTCAACCAACCCAAGAACTACATATATTTGCAAGATCAAATGATAACACCAGTAGCTGGAAGCTGTTGCATTCACATGCCTCCCCTACGCAAAGAGATGCTTTGTATCCCCAACCACATCAATTCACTAGAGTCCTTCCCAGCACAGCTGACTTTGGTTCCACTTAACTGCAACAACTGCAGGGCAAAACAAAACCCCAGAAAATGATTCTCACCTCTTCCAAAGTACCTGGCAGCCTTTCTGGATTAGGTCAGCATTGTTTTAGGGGGACATGCCAAACTCATGCACAACAGATTTGTCCCCCCCTTCGCCTCTCACTAAACATGGTCTCCTCAGGGACCAACTGGCAATACCTCCCCTAAGGCACTCAATACAAGATTACAAGCTTAAAACACTTTTCAACATCCTTCAGCCAATTGTAAAAATCCCTTTGCAGACTGCAGAGTGAGTGTGTGAAGCAGACAAACACAATGCACAGACTGTGAGTGTACCAGACAAGCAAACAGCTCCTTTCCAAGACCAGTGAGAAGATAACCAGTTGCAGCCATACCTTAATGCTTTACAGATGAGGCTTGGGATGCTTAAATATCAGAAACTCCAGCTAGAGGCATGGGTTTTTTTGGTCTCTTCCACCTTAGCCAAATCCATTCATCCAGAACAGGAGTTACAACTACTTGCAGATCACTTTTCCCAACTTAACAACTGCCCTCTGTTATCACAAGCAATAAGCTCTATTTCTGACTTGCTGTCCCACTGCTAGCCAGTCCCACATGGCTCCATTGTACTCAGAGACCCCTCTGAGCACCCAGCCCCTGCACCCACATCCCAAAACAACACTCACTAAACCTTCTTGTCCAAACCTGTTGAGCTGTCTGGAGAGCACAGTGCAAGCAATGAATGCTGCTGATCCCGTCAGAAGTAATTTTGAGAAACTGGGGCAAAATTCACTTCTCAAGCATTACCTTCTCTGCCTATAGAACATCCCCAAGGAAATTCAAAGCCAAACCAAAGCAAAACCAAACCACAAAAGACAGCAACAAATAAAATCTGGGAAAAGACTGCACTCTGAAAAACACAAAGTTCACTTTTGTTATCTGTGGTTGTAACTCAGCAGGGAATAAGCACGCTGGCAAACCAGAATAACTTTGAGTCAACAACTGAATGACTGATGACTTTGCAATGCACACACATACCCAGAGGGCACTGCCTGCTGGGTTTCAGAAGAATTCCTTGCTTCTTGATGATCTCACAGTGCTTAAGCCAAGGAATTTATACAAATAAAAAAAAAATCATTATTGCAAAGAACAATGATTGGGATGATGTTGCAAGAGCAGAAAGAAGCCCTTGGAATATAAATCCCTTGCCTCCATGTCCCCCCACCAGCAGCCTCAGCTGTTCCTGGTTGAGCAGCTGCAAGGTGCATGCAGTGACTGCAGCAGGGTGAAGAGAGATACAGAACTAGACCAAAAAAACACAAAAAGAGGGAATGTGGGTGTTAGAGATCACAGGTACAGAGTGAGCAAAGCAAATCATTTAGGGCAACACATGCTCCTTTGAGCTGTCACTGAACAGCCAGTAGACACTGCCTCAAAATTCATACTCACAAGTGTGCATGGACTAGGTATGAAATAAGGTTGGAGTAGCAAAGAAATAATCTATCTTCAGTATAACAACAAAGCAAGGAAAACAGGGGTGGAATACCTTTTGCAGACAACAATGCTACTCTCCCATCAAACTGAGAAGGCATAAGGCCTGTTTCCCACTTGCATATGGTGCTAAACCACTTGACATGTCAGCTGTCTGAACAAGTGCAACACTTCTCTCTTTCGAAAAACAGAATTAAACCAGATTTTGCTAAGGCAAGACAAGCACAATCTCATTTCGTAAACCAAGGCAAGAGTACAGGAGACAGGGAATCTGCACTGCAATCCTCACATGCATTTTACTTCCCAAGCTTCTCTCCAAGACTGAAGATGCACATGTAGATAGGTTTGGAGACAGAAGGGACAACACCAAGGCACATGAGGTTGACCCAAAGTCAGCTAAGTATGACCAGGTGAAGTTATATGATTTTCTGAACAGCAGCTTTACAGCCATCACATTCCTTTGGCTGCCCAACAAAGTTATTAAAGCTGCAAAGGTGCTCCCACCAGCTTCACCCATCTCCATCTCTCTGTTCCTTGGCTGCCCACTGGGTTCCTCTCTCAGGGCACCAGGGATACAGCTTATACAGCTGAGGGCTGAGGACAATCCACACTGCCACTGTTCATGGCCACCACACTTTGCCTCTGAAGAAATAAATGTTAAAGTCTAAAACTCCCAAACCAGCACCACCCATCCATCATCCTTTCTCACTCATATTAGTGCCATGTGCTGCAGTTCTAATGCTGAGAAGTACTACTCAGCAAAACATCTTTCCTGTGAAAAATGATCAGACAGCTATTTGATTTATGAAAATGTGCCTTGTTTTGAAATATCTGAAACAATCTAGTTTTAATATACAGAAAAGAAAGCTGCCAAAAGCTAACTGCATAAAGCTGTGGCTGAACAATAAATCTGTCAACAAAAATACCTTTAAGCAATAAAAATATGTACTATGGCTCAACTGCAACCATCCCTAGTCTGGTCTGCACCCGAAGCAGATAGAAGTTTTCAGACATGTTGCTGTCTCATGGGAACTGGAGATCATATGCAGGGCATTTCACACCATGTGTTTCAAATTAACCAGCTTTCAACAAGACCCTCAAAGGAACCATCCCAGTGGGCTCCCACACGAACTCTGCAGCCCTTGAACTAACACAGAGCAAAGTTCATCAAGAAGGGTAAAAGGCCAGCTCCCAACGTTGGTTCCTCTAAGTGCCTGCAGAAGCAGGTGCTCTGCAGTGCAGGTGCTTCGTGCTTGCTGAGGGGTGGAACCAGCACATTCCACATGCACAGATATAAACTGTGCCTGAGGTGCTGCTGAATCCAAAACTGACAAGTGTGGAG
Source organism: Geospiza fortis (assembly GCF_000277835.1). NCBI lineage: Eukaryota > Metazoa > Chordata > Aves > Passeriformes > Thraupidae > Geospiza > Geospiza fortis. The sequence continues at coordinate 8,262,148 of NW_005054312.1, forward strand.
CTAACAGAGACTTAGCAAGCAGTGACTTCAGCCTGAAGGTACAAATAGCCAAGTGTTACTTCTGGAGCAAGTGCCAGTGTGTTGAAGTCTGGTCGCCCACCCACCTCCTGCCCTGCAGAATTTGACCACAGTCAGCAAATTCTGGCAATCCAGATCAATTCAAGTTTCACTGAAATGTTATCTTCCACTTCTGATATTTCTGAGAAATCATTATGCTTCTCTATAGGTTCATGTAGCTGAAATACTAATTTTAGGCCCATGGAAACACAGGACATACCTCCATCCAGATCACAAGGTTCTGCATCTTTGCTCAGGAATTTTAAGTCTATGCATGGTTTTTAGTAGGGTTACACACAGCAAAAATGTCACCTTACATTACAAAAGCATCAGGCAAAACTGTGGGAGCTCAGAAATTCAGGAATCCCAAGTTCAGAGAGCCTGGAAACAGCCAAAACATGACCCCAGGGCTGTGACTGAAAGGGAATATCTGCTCAGCCCTAAAACAACTGGAAGAAAGGGAAACATCTTTGGCTATTTCTCTTTTCTTCAAGGAAGTAAGATCTTTGTACATATCCTGAAATATGGAAAATAAACACAAATTAAAAAAAAAACAACCAAACATATGTGGCCCCAGCTCCAGTTATCCTCACAAGCAAAACAACCTGAAGGCTCCTAGATTATAGGAGGTTTCCCTTATTTAAGCAAAGAACTCAGGTTAAAAAACAAAGGTATTTTCATATGGAAGTTCTCCCAGGTGAGATGCAGCACAAAAACAAAAAGACACTCCAGCTTATCTCAATGCAATCTGACACTGGGGAGGTTTTCACCATACATATGTTAGGACAAAGAAGAGATTCTTCCTAAAGTCTCTAAGCCAGGAATACACTTACAGCAATACCAAATAAAGTTTGTTGGCACATGCATCCCTGCTTTATGATTTTGACAGCTTGACAGGTTTGGAAATCACAGGGCAGGGTGGGAGGGAAAGCTTAGCCAAATCTATTTTTTTCCAAACAAAGAAAGAATCAAATGCAGTAGCAGCTCTCCTCAGCCATGCTGGTCTTCTGTGTGGCAGGTTCTTCTTAGCCAGCAAGTCTTCAGGTCCTGCACCAATCTGAATTTAAACCTATCTGTTATCAGAACTTAGAGGAAAAACAGCCTTCCCTCTCCTGACCCTCATGAGCTGCCAAGGCAGCATCTGCAGCAGAGCCTCAGCCCAGCCCTGGGGTCTCATCTCCTACAAACCAGCAGGGCAGCAGCTGTGCTCTCCTACCTGTTCTAGGTTCCCTCTTTTCCATTTCAGAGTAACTCTTTATTACAGCTTTGAGTCCTGATACTCAAAATCTGATCAATCAATCAAAGTAAAAGAAGCTTGGTTTGAGCTTCTCAAAGCTCTTCCAGTACCCCAGAGCCCCTCACTCATGGAAGAGGAACTGCACAGGGAGCAGCAGGTTCTTCCAAACCTTTCTGAGCTCCATATGAAAGGTCTGTCTGTCTGCTGCTGATGTGGCTAACAAGAACTACAAAGCTATTCCCATCTGAATGTCATGGGCATCTACAGAAAGTCAGCAGAGCAGCTCACCAAGAGAGATTACAACTACCACAAACATCAGTTTAACTTGTACCAGACACGAATGCAATAAGTGTTCTGTATTTGACTGGACAGATGGCGTCACAAATACAGATATTTTCAGAAGCCATCTCAGATGCCTCTGTGCGAATATCAGTCTTCAATTTTTGCTCAGCAATACAACAAACACAAAAAAAGCCCCAAAGTTGAAACCTCTCTCTCAAATTTTAACACCTGAACTTGTAACAAAATTAAGAGATTATTCTTACTCCTCCAGAATGTGTGACCTAGAAGCAGCAGGAAGACTGAACCTATTAGAAACTTCTGGCTACTGATTTTATGCCAAAGATGCCCCAGTCCTGTAATGAGGGGAACAGCAAACTAGAAAAGCCAAACTACCAACAAGATAGACCCTAGTTCAAAGATGAGCTCACCATACGTTAATTATCTAGGCAAGAGTTTCCCCAGGAGAGGTTGTCCAAGCTCTGACAACAAAAATAAGGGAAAGGACAAGGATGTGAAAACCACACTACAAGCAGTAACTCTCACTACTTGCTTCTGACTGGTGTTCTGAAGATTTCAGCTCCAGTGTACTCCAGTACAAACCTGTCCAATACCATCAGATCAGCAGAACACCATTGTAGGTCAGGAATCAATAGGTGGAACAGACTGTGACTGAATGAAATCAGATACAAAACAAAAGATGTGCCAAGAATTAAAGAATTCACACTTGAATTAACATGCACTTCTACCTATCAAACAACACCTTTTGTTTCAAATTGTTTGCTGCTAGAGACTCTGCAAGACTGGAATGAGAAATGGCTATAAATGCAGAAAAGTGAGAACCCAGGCAGCCAGCATTGAGGTGCAACACTTCTTCAGCCTCACCCTTTGTTAAACAAAGTTTAGGACCCTCAGAACTAGAGACCAGACTAACAAATCCAACTTGAAGGCTGAAGAGTCCCATCAGCTGGTTGTAGGGAACTCAAACCCATAAACCTGCCCCTGCCTCTCAGCTGCTCTTGCTCCTGTTCAATTGTAATGAAGCAGAGGGGTTAAATCCCACCACTAAACTCCCTCAGAACACAAGGTGAAGTGGCACCAACGCTGCTTTCCTCAAAAGCAGCTGCAGTTTGCAGTAAACCAAGAACTGCCCTATAGCAGCAGAGTCATCCCTACAGAATGTCAGGAATCTCAGAGTGACAGAATGCATGCTTGGCATCATAACTGTCAAATACTGAGAAGTGTGTTTGCTTCTTAAAAACAGCCAGAAATCTGAAAGTTTCCAGAAGAGATCAGAGAAAACTCCAGCCAGCAATGGGTCAGAGGACCAGAAGTCTTCTCTGCAGGTTCCTTCTCTAGTTTGGGCAGTTTAGAACCAGCATCTTCTCAGGATGTAATGGAGAAGGGCACTTTCACTTCAATTGCCTGGAATTATATCATGAGGTAAATCTGCCCAAGCTGACAGCAGAGCAGAAAAACTGCACTGCAGTGAGGATCATATGTTGAGGATTTTGGGGTTAGTTTTGGGTTTATATACCCTTTTTTCTGACAGCCATCTGAAGAGGATCTTTCTTAACAAACCCTCTAGCTACTATAGGCCAAGATAGAAAACTCTCTACCAACGCAGATGCATATTAATATCTACAAAATCAAATAATCTCTAACCATTTAAACTGCATGCCCACCATTTCAGTCTTTGCTTTTTAGAGCACTTCCCTCCAGCAGTAACATTCCTGGAGATGAGATAAAAATACTGAAATAAATTTGTCCACATATTTTATTTACAAATTCTCTCCTTCACCCAGACATCTTTTATGCAGATGAATCTCTGTATGAAATCCTGGGTTATAGCCCTGTGTTCACTGGATGGCATTCACTGCATCCTGCTAAGAAGCAACTGTAAATGTGAATGCCTGAGTCAGCTGTTCATCACAGTTCTGGAGCATGTATTTTAACTCCAGAAGGGACCTCTGCAGGTGTTATCTTACTGATTTACTGCAAACAAATTTGTCCCAAGACATGCAATAACTTAAGAGCTCATTCAGTAGAGGGGTTTGTTTTCAGTCAGTTCCCAGGGGACAGGTTGACTACTCCACAGTTTGCATTACATCTGTTTCCACTTTCAGAGGGGTCAAAGACCAAGTGCAGAACATACCACCCAGAAAGAACTGCTTACTAATATTGCCAAAACCTGCAGGAAAAAAAAAAAGGGAACCAAAATCCCCCAACTCACCAGCATTTTCTGTTTATATTTTATTTTTAAAATCTTTCATTCAGATATTCCTTAAAAGAATTGATTATCAACACTGGAAACCCACTTCTGTTACAGCTGTTAATTCACATATTTCATATTTCATTGCATTAATATATATCCAGCTTCTATACATTACAAGATTTTCAAAACCTAGAAATCCTTGCTCCCTTTGCAATGGACAGAAAAGCAACAAACAGGAATCTATGAATAGATGAGATTCAGTCAAAAGCTATTTGCTGAACAGCAAACAAACACAAGTTCCTGCTTTTGCTTACCAAGTCAGCTGGTAACAAAAGCCATCTGCGTTAGAGCTCAGACCAGGCCACGTGCTTCTCAAACTCATGCAAGTGTCCCTGCAGAATGTTAGCAGCTGTTTCCACATTAACATATCTGTCTTAGGCAGTAATTCTTCAAACACACAAAGCCCATGTTTAACTTTATATGTGAGAATAAGTGTAGCAGAGCCTGTGGAACCTGGGACCTGCACAGAACTGAGCTGTGTAGCCACCAGCAGGCCCATGACACTGCATTCCCTTGCTGGCTTCACCACCCCAAATGTGCCCACTGGAGTCAGGGATATCCCAGACACTGTCAGTGATGCATTTCAGCCACAGCACATGCCTCCTCCAGCCACCTCAGAGATGGTCATTACAGCCACAACACATGGGTCCTGCCACTTCCACAATGCAAATAATGAACTGCTGGCATTCCTTTAAAAAATCATCATCATAGATGAAGATATCATTTATGTCTCAGCAATGCATGCATACAGCCTAGAAAGCCTGGGCTGCATCAAGAGCAGCGTGGCCAGTAGGTCAAGGGAAGGAATTCTGCCTCTCTGCTGTGCTCTGGTGAGACCTCACCTGGAGTGCTGAGTCCAGCACCCCTCCTACAAAGACAGGCTGAGAGAGTTGGGGTTGTTCAGGCTGGAGAAGAAAAGATTCTGGGGAGACCTCACTGTGGTCTTCAGTACTTAAAGGGGGCATATAAAAAAGAGGGAGATGGACATTTTACAGGAGAAGTCAGTGACAGGACAAGGAGAGATTTAGATTAGATGCTAGGCATAAGTTCTTCACTGTGAGGGTGGTAAGACACTGGCACAGGTTGCCCAGAGAAGTTGTAGATACCCCTTCCCTGGAAGTGTTCAAGGCCAGGTTGGAAGGAGCCCTGAGCAACCAGATCTTCTCTGCCCATGGCAGGGGGGTTTGGAATTAGATGACATTTAAGGTGCCTTCCAAGCCTAACCCTTTTACGATGGGAATAAACGCTTTTTGCTTGCCCGTAGAGAATTTCAAGGTATCACTGGACATTTCTAACCTGTCAGAATTCCCCATCTTTAACTCCCTTAATAAGCCAATCTCTGTTTATCTTATGGAAAAAAAAAGCCCAGAAAGCTTTTCTCCCACCATGTTCTCCTTTTTTAATTAGATACAAGAGTTACAATCTAGATGCTACTGCCAGCAAGACAACACACTGATGATGTAAAGTTTCATCAAAAGGACTAATGTCATAGAGGAGTTTTGCTGACAAAAAAACACCAGCCCAACCTTTGCAATATGGATTAGTCCATAGCACAACAGGGCATCAGTTCAAAAGAGCAGAGCAGAGGAAAGGTAGAATCAACCCTCCCTTATCTCACAGGGTGGGAAAAGGGGTGTGAAAAGACTGAGTCATTTGTGTATAGCTATAGGAGGAACTGATCAGAGCTGGAAGTGAAAATGTAAATCAAGTCTCTCGAAATGCAGCATAGTGCACAGCTACAAGACAGTCACCTTTTCCTAGGAAAGCCCATATGTAGTAAGCATCTCATTAGGAGCATCTCAAGAACAAACAAATCAAATTCCTATATCAATATTGATATTCAGGGCATGACGTACACTGAGAAATGTGGAAGTAAAGAAGTAACAGAAGTAACACAAATGCATGAAGCAGCCTCCTCTCCAGCTAATGGTTGCTCAATCTTAGACAGACTCCAAATATTACCCTTCAGCTAGTTTGCATTCAAACCACTTCTACCTTTATTTCCTGTACTTCAGTTTATTCCTGGTTGGTGAACAGAAATTAATTTTGCCCTCACCCATCT
>NW_005054312.1:8268067-8272335 GCF_000277835.1 Geospiza fortis
GCTGACTTCTACAGAGCTTCTCGCTACTAATTGGCTTGTTTTACAGCAGTTTCAAATCTATCCAGAGAGATCAAAAGCAAAAATAATGATTTTGAGTGTAGAAACTTACCATGCAAACACTTGTAACTGTTTTCTTGCTGCCAGGAATTATTGCGCCTTTAGGGAAAGCAAAAGCCAATAAAAGCCTGGATACAGTAGGACTACAGCTGAAAGCAGAGGAAAAAAATGAGTAAAATGTTATTGTATGCAACCAGAGAGACATTTCTGTGAGCCTATAAAAGCATTTCACAAAGAGGTGGAAGAGTGGAAAAGTTTATCCTGCTTTCTATATAGAAAAGCCAAACAAAAAAAAAAGATAGAGCAGAAGACTCAGCAAAAGAACATGCTTAATCCTATTAAAATTAATGAGATTTCATCCTGGTCTCCACACACTAGATGTAGTAGGAGTTTAACTTAAGTGGATTTAAAAACAGATTTAGTTAAAGTGCTGCAAAGTCTCCTCAAGCCAAACAAATATAAATCCAACACAAACATACATGTAAAATTCAACACAAATTTTATCAGCCACCCTCCTTCACCTCTTTTTTTTTTTAAGTCTGAAACTAGGACACATGAGGAATATATACTGACATGTTTTGCTGGACTATTGCATAAGTAGTTCTCTGAGCTTGGCACCAAGTCAGAGTCAGGTGGAGCCAGGGAAGGCAGTCCCAGTGCCCTCCTGGACAGTCACTGTTAGCAGAAGCAGTGAAGGGGACTTGCTGAATGTCTCAGTAAGTTAATAAAAAGGCTCTTGTACACAGACCACCTCTCCTTCCCTCTCTGTGTACTTAGGGAATAACAGAGGTAGCTGTGGGGACTTGGACACCCCATGGCCACATCTGCAGAACACAGTTTAGTTGTCCTTTAGGGGACACAGCCCAGCTAAGTCACCCCAAGCAAAGGTGCCATGAGCTGTGGTGATGCACAGAGATAATCCAGGCACACCCCTGCAACCCACACTGCCAGCACAGGCCAAACTTCCTGCTCAAATGGGGCACCAGCTGGTTCCTCAAGCAGGTGCAAGATGTACAAATGGACTATGGGTCCTGCCATCCCGGGGGTCAGTCCAGCTGGCTGCAAATAAACAAGGACCCATATCCCTGGCTCTCTACCTTCTGTTCCTTTCTTCACAGCATGTTGTCCTGCAAGAAAGCAACCAACCAAACCAGCACTCAGCATGCTTTCCAAATGGTTGATAAGTTATGTGCAACAGGAGGAAAGGATGTGATGAAGAATCCAGACCCACACACTGTCATTCCACATCTCTCATTCTGCAAAGGGTGTTTAAAGAGCAGCCTTCCCACCACGGCAATGCCACCACTGGAGACAGAGTTTCAGTCCCATCCAGTCTGACAGCACTCCACAGCACCACCTTGGCACCAGTGCAGCAGCACATCTACCTCTCAGCACTAAAACTCAAGATCTGAGCCTTGAGGAGGCTGTGCCCAGAACAGCAAAGAAAAATAAAGCCAGCAAAGGAAACAAAGACTCTCAGACATTTTGGCACCTATGGTGATGGACACTCAAAACTGCCCTGAGGAAACCTCATTCCAGTGAAATCACAAGAACAGCAAAGCAGAGCCCTCAGCTAAATGCAAGGTTTCCACTCACAGAAACAAAGCAATGCACAAGCCACGCAGCAAAACAGCAAGCAGCTTTACACACCAGCAAGACAATCATGTGGTTCCAGTGAGCATTAGAGCCCACTTCTGCAGTTCTTGCTGCTTACTTTCAACTGGGTAAGTTGTTCACAGGAACATGCAGAAATGTCTGTGCAGACATTCCTTCAAGAAGGGAGTCTCCATACCATGGCAGAGATAAGCTGTCCTTTCCTGAATGAACTGCTGCCCCACAAGCATCCCAGCACCTCACCTGCATGGGGACTCTCTTGGATTGCCAGCAGTCAAAAGCTAGAAGAGCTGTGAACCCGAAACGCACAACCTGGTGCTGCCTGCACTAATTTTCAACATTGTCACTGTCCCTGCAGTGCCAGAAGCATCCTTAGACTCCAGCTGCCAATTCACAATTCCTTCACTAACTCCCCCCAGTCTAAGCTGTAGGAAGGAAACCAGAAATGACTGGAGGAATGAACACATCAAATGCTTGCTACCATCAAGCAAGAGAGGGCTCAATAGCAGTTTGTTTCACAGGACTTCTTGGCTCCGCTACCAACCAAGTCAACAGCCCTCTGGGAGCCCTTCCTACAGCCAGACAGGCTGGTGTCATTGACACGTGGGGTACGACAAAGGATTACACCTGCAGAACAGGCTGGAAGCTGGGAAGGGAACCAACCTTGCTGAGCCAGAGCACACAGTGTCAGATGGCATCCAGCAACAGCACACACAGCAGGGATACTGCCCTCCCAACCCTTTTAAGAGCAGGAGGAAAAAAAAGTCATAAAGATCAACTGGCCTGGCTGCTGGTTCAGCACAACCCGTGGAGTTTCACCCTACAATTACTGTCTTGGACAGGGTTGGGAAGGGCATCTTGTGTACCTCACAAATGAACTTTGCACCAGCTGTGTACCTAAAGGAGGTACAGACACCTCCTCCAGAAAAGCATCCCATCCCAACTGAAACAAGGACAAACAGCCAGCTGGTGTGGGTTGTCATTGCTCTGCAATGCACAGCAGCTGAGGAACTACCTGCAAGTCCTGGTGAATTGACTGCTTTTTCCTCCAGCCTTCCCATGCACAAGCACCTCCATTCCTTAATGTGCCTGCAACATTCTCACTTGAAAATTTAGCCAGTAACATACAAGTGAAAAGTCTGCTACTACATTTCCAGGATATGCAGACATTTTAAATACATCACTAGGTCTTCAACACTGAAGTTTTTCATTACCAAAGCTTGAAATTTTGCTTGCAAATTACTCCCTTCAAAAAGCCTGTGCCAGGAGACTTCCTTTAGAAGGCAGAGGCTTCAGGTTGTGTGGATGTGCCAATAAGAATTTCAATAACAGCTAACCAGATGCAAAGTCTGTTTTCCTGGCAGATGGGTTTATAAATCCAGTAGGGAATTTGCAATTAAAAACAAAAATTAAAGATGTCCTTACCAACATGTTAAGAGACATGTAGCCTGAAATTTCTTCCAAAAATGTACTAAAACAATACATGTGCGTGTGCACGCATTATATACACATAAAAGCCAGAATCAAGCAGCAAACACGCCCAACACATGCACAAATCTACTACAGACATGAAAGCTAATAAAAATTGATGGTTTTCTCCTAAACTATCCATTGCCACATAATGGGCTGCATTACCATACATTGTAGTGGTTGACTGTGGTAGATAGATTAGATTAATACAAAAATATATGCACTTTTGAGACAAACATTGCACCAACCTGCATCCTGTAGCCTAGTTTTACTGTTCAGTCATAAACCCTTTGAGGACTAAAGGGCACCAAATGTTCACTATCAGTAAGCTTATACTGCTCATGAAAAATACATGGCAATCTGTCTTAAGGTGGGGAGGATTTCTTGAGTTTGTCCCTCCAGTAAGCAGTCAGATAACTCACTTTATCAGGAAAGAGCAATGGTGTTGCATGACCAAGTCTGGCAGGGATTCAGTCAGCTAACATGTAGGACACCAAGGCACATTACTTGACACGATCCTGCGACAGGAGTATTCTTTGCCAATCCTAGAAAATAAAGTTTCGGAGACAGAGGGGAAAGTTAAAGGATTTGTTGTATCCACCAGCAGAAGATTCACTGCAATAGGATATCCCCATGAAATGCCATATTTGAGAGCTTGGTCAAAGAACAGTGTTTATTCTTCCCGCTATCTCCTGGACTCCAGCTGACACCTTGCTAGCATTGCACAGGGTACAGTTAAATCTTCTGAAAACCTTCACTTCAGCTGGGATAAACAGAAAAAGATTTCAGTGCAATACCACAGGATGCCACTTACCAGCCTAACCTGACTTGCACACGTTCAACGTTATTTATTCGGACACGCGATATATTTACATATCAGCGACATAGTGCCTAAGGGTGGCGACTCCTACAGACACCGGATCTTTGAGGTGGCCCGTAGGGCCTAAAAATGTCATACTCGGGGGTGAGTTACTTGCTGAGTCAATCACCTCTTCCCCGCAACGAGACTCAGCTCTCCCCGCTCCCGCCTCCCCACGAACAAAACCATCTAGGAGCGCTCACCGACCGCAGCGTTCGCTGCTGCGGGGGCAGGGCTGCAACTCACGGCAAAATTCATTCCCAACTCC
>NW_005054312.1:8272634-8288587 GCF_000277835.1 Geospiza fortis
TATTTCAATATTCATGTGAATGCAAAAGGCAGGAGAATGGTAAGGTACTGTTTTCCATCAGTTTGCAAAATGCACACACAATGCCAGTGTGGTGTGCTTCGTTCTTCGCCTTTAGCGTCTCTTGTCACCTACACCTTATCCCCGCGGCTTAACGGTGCCGGGGTGTCTGTGCCGTTGTGTCAGCGCACAGCGGCGAGAAGCTGTGCTCACACCAGGCTGTTTTCCTTCTCCGCCTGCGTTTTCCGCACCGTGCACTCCGGCGTCTCCGGCCGCGGGTGGTGGCACATCAGCCTTGGCAAAGCTCCCGCCGACCCGTTTTGCGTGTGTTCCCGACGCCGGGCTGGACGAGGCTCTGAGCAGCCTGGTCTAGTGGGAGGTGTCCTTGCCCATGGCAGCGGGGCTGGAGCTGGATGAGCTTTAAAGCCCCTTCCACCCCAAACCATTCTATGATTCATTTTCACCACCCAGCAGGGAAGAAAAAATACATAAGTGTACTGGCTAACAGCGTCTTGCTATCCCGGAGTATGAGAAACACACATTCCACCACAATCCAGACATACCTATTCTCAGATAACCCTTACACTGTGCTAGGCTTTGCTTTACGGACACGCCAGTCCACTGCCCTCAGCATTGCTTAAACAGAGATTGCTGCTGAAATAAATAGTAAATCAAAGACCAGAAGTCAGCTCTTTGACAATTGTTTTGTTGTTTTTAGTGTTGCTGTCTATGGCAAAAGTTTGCACATAGCAGCCCCCAGCTGCTTGGGGCAAACCCTACCAGCAACAGAGCTTTGAATCTTTTATAGACCATGTACTGCTCATGTATATACGGACACATTCATGATATAAATATCCGAGCTGCACTCTGAAGTGTGGAGCTGGCTCCACGAGATGGCATCAGGTGCAGGACTTCAAGAAACCATGGGTGCCCATTCCTGAGCAAGCTGAATTCAGCTCCTTTGGGTTATTTCCAGATTGCCCAGAGAGGCATTAGACACTGGAAGAAATTCTTTGCTGTGGGAGTGGTGAGTCACTGGATCTGTTCTCCCGGAGAAGCTGTGGATGCCCCATCCCTGTCAGTGTTCAAGGCCAGGCTGGATGGAGCCCTGAGCAGCTTGGTCTAGTGGAAGGTGTCCCTGTCCATGGCATGGGGGTGGGAACTGGGTGATCTTTAAGATTTCTTCCAACTGAAAAAAGAGCCATAAAAAAAAAAGTGTGCAGAAACCAGCCTTGTGCACACACAGACACAGTCCACTGTGAGATGCTTTACATAGTAATTGTACCATTAAACAGGTGAGGAAGGAATCCTTGTTTCTTCAAGTCATGTATGGATTTGTCTGCTACTGGTAATCTGGCCACAGATGAAAGTGATGCCAAAATCATTCACACATGCCAATGTAATTTTAGAACACAAAAATTTGCTTTTCAAAATGAGCAGTGAGGAGGACGAGGCAGAGGAGCTGAAACTCTGGTCCATTGGTCCATCAGTTAATTAAAAATAGACAAAATGCAAAGCTGGCATTAGGTAGTCCATTTAAAGCATGTCTGTCTGTATGTATTGTGTAGATATATCATTCCATCACTCATGTAGGATACCAGCATTTACTGAAATATTCCCTCCCCTCCTTTCCAGAGGAGGAGGAAGGGAGAAGGAAGCTCTGCAATGGAAGAGAATTAGAAGAGACAGTTGAAGGGGGGAGGGGGACTGTCTGCTGTAGAACAGATTATCTGGCAGGACCAAGCACAGTGGTGGAGGAAATATTGTGAAGCTGTTGAGCAAAGCACAAGGGCATGTGGCCCTTAGGGTTGGTGTAGTGGAAAAGCACATTTCTGGGAAAAACAGTCCCAGGAGAAAAAAAATGCCCAGAGAGAAGTCCAGATATGCAATGGGAAAGTACAGGCACTGAAAAAAATCTGTGATTGTGCAGCCAAAGAGAATGGGATGTCATGAACCTGCCCTCACTCGCCTGTCTCCCTGCCATGCATGGAGAAAGTCAGCTGGGCTGTTTCCTTTGAGACACCCAGAGAACAATCTTGAAGTGTTTAGAGTCTTTGCAACTTTACATGCCTCATGTGGAAAGCCAGGGTGCTAAGACATGCTTGCAAGAGCAGGTTTTCATAGAATATAAATGAGCTTTCAGTTGGTTTGCATTTATTCCAGATTGTCAGGAGAGTAGAGATTATGGGATATAACAAAATGCTATCAAAGGGTTTTGGGCAGGAAAGGAGATTTTAGGATATTAGTTTAAACACAAATGGCTTCAGTATAGTCCAGCCATGTCCCAGACATTAACCCATTCAGAGACTTTGCACTGGCTAAGCTAGAGACCAAAAGGCAGATCTGTGTTTAAGAAATAACACTTTTCTGTTTTAAGAACAGATGGTGATTTGAATAGGGAATATTTGCTCTTCTGGACTATTCAAATAAACATAGCCAGTTAATGCAAATTGAGGAATAGTCATACATCTCCTGTTATGTCTAAGAAAATGTGGAACTACATTAAAACATATAAAAGGTTGAAACTCCCTGCCCTGCATTGTAATGGCCCATTTTGTCCAGTGCCAAGAGAGGTTCCCAGCCTGCTTGGGAAAGCTGTCCCCCCAGGGAAGCATCATCTTTCCAGCTCTGTGTGTGGTACATACAAGCTGCTATAACAGTTTTGACTTGGTGTGGGCCAGATTCACCTCTGGTATAAACTCCAGTCTTAATTAAGCCAAGAACCTATTTAGCCTGCTATTATTTTTTCTGATAACCATCTTCTGATGGAGGACATGCCTGTGCCAACTCCCAGGCTGCGATTAGAGAAGAATCTGGCTAGAACTGTTGACAATATGTTTGCATAGTACTAAATACCATTTAATATGATCTATAAATATTTACACTTGGAGGAAGAGATTTGCTCTTTGCATAGTTTGCATGCTGGCATCTGCCAGACTGAATAAATTACTAATGAAAATCACATTGTGAAAAAAAAATTCCAAGATGATTCTTTGGAGCTTTTATTTTTAAAGACAGTGGTGTGATAAGGAAATACATTCCTTAGGAATTACATTCTCTGCAAAATACCAGTGCTGGAATAGGCAGTATTGCTCTGTGCAACTGAGGCAGCACAGGCTGCAGGAGCACTGGTTTTCCTAGGCTGACAGAAGAGACATTTTAGCTGGGGAAAGAGAGTCCTTGTTCTCCAGCAGCCAAGTGTACAATGGATTGCTTTGGTATAACAATCTTGAAGAGAACTGGATTTCTTTCTGATCCTACATCTTTCCCAGCCCTAAATTCAGTCCTACAAAATCATGAATCTGGCCAGCTCTTCTAATTTTTAAGCCTTTTCGGAGCATTCTAACTTCCTCAAGCAAGATACTGCATACAAATCTTGACTGTCATTCTAAATTGGTTTTGGTGTATGTGAGAAAACATATGGAAATGTGAAACAAGTGCCCTTAGAAGTGATAATGTGGATAAACTTATCTAAATTTCACTGAGATTAACTCCTCATATTTGAGCTGAGGGGTTCCCATCCACTGATAGTAGTCACTTAAAATTTTTCATCATTAAATCCTAAAACTTCTTTTTAAAGTTACTTTAAAGCCAAGACTCTCATGTAATTTGATTTCAACAATATACATCAAATTAAAGAATTGGTCACAAGCAGAGACCCATCTAGTTGCCTGGATTTGTAATTACTGTAAAGCATTAAATGCGTGCAAACAGCTACAAATTATCTTCTCTGTGCACCCACAGAACATTACAACATTACAATATTACTTGTGACCCATCAGGGCGCTTCTGTTTATGTTCAAACTCCTAGAGCTGTGCCACTGGCATCACATTACTGCAGCTTTGCCATGAAAAATGCATTTCCCACTCTGCCAGAAATCCTTCCTCTCGGAAGGCATGGAAATCTCTGAAGCACGAGTTAAATATACATTAGCTCCTCACAGAAGCAGCCTGAAAGATATTTCTAGCAGTGCATTGTCAGATGTGCATTTACCTGACATTGTGGGGCAATGGATTGCAATGTCCTGCACTCGTCTGTCTTTACTCAGCTGTCTTTCTGTCTCTTCCATCTTTTAACTAAGGTTGGCTGAAAATGGAGAGAACCTGGGACCAAAGAGAGCCACAAATTGCACAAGAGGTAGAGCAGAAAGAGGGTATCAGAAAACTTAAAATTGCTTTGGGGTCATGTCACAAGGCAGAAAGAAGCTCTTGAGAAGTTTTTGACCACAGCCCCACTGTTGTTTTGCCCTGCCAACACGCTGCAGCCAGGAAAATCTCTTAGCCAAGCACAAATGCACGCTTCATCCGTGGAAGATGATGTGAAATCTGGATGGGAGTCCTGTGGAAGCTCACCTCTAGGCTGCACTTGGCAGCTGTGGCCAGGTACAGACTTCTGCCATCCTATATCTATAGATCCTGTATACATCCTGTAGGGTTATATAATAAACAAGAACTGGAGCTTGCCAGATGAATTCATTCCAATTCCCAAGTGTCCAAATCCACTTTTGTGGGATTGTTGTGGGAATTGTTGTTGGCTGTCTTAGCATTTGGATTTCTCCTGATGCAGAGACTCCAACATCACCACAAGGGGGAGAATGTGGTGTTTTCTGCTTCTGTTTGTAATGCTCATTTGAGAGAGATGTGGGACTTGTCTCATGCTTATTGTACAGACACACGCAAGAGCTGGTCCTCACATGCAAAACACCATTCTGAAAGGGGGCAGACAGGCTTTGCTTCACTAATGGGGGTGGAAAACACTTCCAGTAAGTGAATTGATGGATATTTCCTAAGGAAAAGTGAAACATGCAGTTGCTGGTCAGTACAACCTGTCTTGTCCATACCAAGATTCTCTACATGCCCTTCCTGGCACAGGTGTGACCATACAGGGAGTAGAAAGGCTGGGAGGACAGATCAGAATGGCCAGTCCAGGGGTACAGCTGAATTCTCCTGAGAGCTGCTGTTGACCTGGTTTCTGCTCCGCTCTGTTCAGCTCATCCATAAGGATTTCTGACTCACGCTAGAATGCTTTGCACCGGCTGCTTCCTTTTTTTGCAGAACAGCCCAAGCTGGTGGAAAGAATGTATTTGGGAACAAGAGATAACCCCTTCAGAAAGTAATGCTGGAAAAGCAACATAAGCAAGAATCCATACAGTGAGAAAAGTGGGGGTTTGGGTGGAGTGGCAGAGAACAGGGAACTGCCAATATGAAAAGACAAAAAAATTTAATTATGCCAGTAGTTACCAAATCTTTGCCTAGAGCTATGCCAGGGGGATTTTTAGCTTGAGGGATTAGGAGTGCATAAAAAGAATAATCTGGAACTTGAGCCTGTATCCTTTATGCTGAAAGCAGGGATTTTCTTGCTTGAAACGATCGTCAATAATGAGTCAAGCTCAAATGCTACTTTCCCAGTTGAATGCACCACACCTGATTTTGAGTGCAACATATTCAAGTCAAACACAGGACTTCCTGCTTCAGTCCTCCTACAACACAAACCAGGATCTTGATCCAATACCAAGAACATCTGAAGATTATATACAGGTGAAGCCAGAACTGGATGAATACTCAGCAAATGTTGCTGTTGGTGTTTGCTTGCTTTATTTTCAGCCTGTGTGTTTGAAAGCTGTGGATTTGCCAATGAATTTTCCATCATTTTCTCTCTACTTGCCACCTTAACAGCAACCTCCCTTGAGCCACCTTAGACAGGCACAGAAGGAAAAGGCTGTAGCTATTTGCATAACCCAAAGAAACAAAGATCATCAAAGCAATGCCTTACAGTGCTGCTGTCAGCCTTGTGTCTGGTGGCATTTCTGCAAGTCACCTTTCCATTTCTGACCACCATCTTTCCACTCCAGGGTTTATAGCTGCAATATTAAAACATGAGGTGATCAGGAGCCTGCACAAATTAACTCAGTGTGGAGCAGATGTGGTTTTGGTTTGTTGTGCTACAAAAGAAAAAAGCTGGTTATTTTAAGATAAAGCCTTTTGACTGGTTTCAGACTAATTCTGAGGCATCCCTGCATAGAAGGAGGCACTGTATTATTACCAAGCCATCACAGTCTGTACCTGTAGATTTTGCTAAAAAAAAGAAAAACTTAGCCCAAACAAGCCACACAACAGTCTAAATAGTAGAAATACTGATGGAAGAATGGGGTAGCTGCTCTAATGATACAGCACATGCATGAATATCCACGTTTTTTAAACAGGGGTCCATGGAGTGTCCACAGGGGCTGGAGGACAGCAGAGCATGGTGCCAGTCTCCTCCTGAGATCAAGTACAGAGGGGGCAAGAGAGGGCGGTCAACCATTAGCATACTTTCTGGTGCTTATTTTCCAAAATAATCATCTCCTTAGTGAGCTGAGACCTGACCACCGATGGTGCCATATGAAGGTAACCCTTTCCAGAGCCTGCAAGGAAGCAGAAAAGGGTTAAAGTATCTTCTGCTCGCTGCTTTTTCTGCTTGATTAACCTATTGCCATCCTGTCAGACAAAATGAATATCTTTGATAAAGGCCCACCCTCATGTCACTCTGGTGACAGACCATCTCCTCCTGCTGCCCCAGATCTCCTGCACATCTCAACAGAGCAGCTTCTAATAAGTACTTGGAGGCTGTCCAAGGGGCCAGTGTAATGTGGGAGCAAGCTGGCAGGGGAGCCTTGCCCAGTGCCCCACCAACTGTTGCACATTTCTGAGGCAAGATGGGACGTGTTGTGCCTGTCCCACCACCGCTCTGCAACATTGTTCTGAGAAAATCTGAGTTTCAGTTTGCAACTTGTGCTGCTTGCAAGGTTCCCCAGGCTGCTGGAGACACAGAAAATGGGCCTCCATTGCTATATACACTCCCAATGAGCACTTCACACAAACAGTGTAGAAGGAGACTGTCACCAGCTACTGCTTCTGTTACCTTTCCTTCAGTTTGGTGTGTCCTTCCCCATTGCGCCATAGTGATACCTTCCAAACTAGCCAAGTGCTTTTCAATGAACTTCCAAGTGCTTGATCTTACAGCTGCACTACATTATCTGGTCATAGCAGTGTCTCTTCTGCCTCTCTCAAACTGACAGAAAGTGTGCACTGCCTCCCTCCTTACAACTAGGTCATTTAACTCTGAAACCTAGTGGTAATCACTTCAAAGTTGTTTAGAAGTGGCACCCATTTTCTTACCCTGAAACCACACACCTAGATAATGGTAGAAAAAGTAGAAAAGTTTCCAAAGTACATCCATGTCCCTAAATCATCAGCGGACAGATATATGTCTTCTTTGGCCTCACATCTTTTACTTCCATTAAGATGACAGACCTGATGTGAATGCAGAATGTGGTACTGCCTAACACAATAGCCAAATACAAGTATGCAGAATGTCCATATTAATGGGGCAAGATATCTGTTGCCCTTTATAAGCATAAGTGTTGCTTTCTAAATGGTACTAAAATGTGTGTTCTTATACTGAAAACGCTCACATTCACTATACCAGAGATCACCATCTGTCAGCATTCATGTTCAGGTCTTCAGAGAATCACCCTGAAAGCAGAAAACAACCACTTGGCAAGCATTGACTCATGCCAGCCCTTGGAGATCTGCTTGTCCACAGGGCAAATAATTGCCTCTGTCTTGTGTATATGCAGAAACTCACTCATCAGAGATCTTGCCCTGGTCATCTCTTTTTCATGTGGCTGTCCTGTCTCTAAGGTCTTTCTGTTCATAACCAAGTTTAAAGTGCCCTTGAAATGGCTAATCCTGTTGGCTCCTTGGACATAGATGTAGAGCTAAGACTTTCCAGACAGAACAGCATGGAAGGGGAGGTGTGTTGTGGTAAATGTAGATTCATGGTCTCCAAACATTTTTGATCTTGCATACCACTATCAGTAAAAAAGTTTTAAATAGTTGTGTGCACCCCACGGTGTGCACACACCCCACTTTGGAGACCACTGATCTAGTCAACAGCTAAACTTTCCTGCTTGTTGCTCTGGGCTGACCCCTTTTGTAATCTCTATTTCCCAAATCAGGAGTGTGGAAACTCCTTTGGTCCAGGTTTGCTCTCCACCAACACAAATTGGCTCAAAGGGTATTTGCTACTGAGAGATGGAATCCACTACAAAAAGAAGGGTGTTCTATTGTGGAAGGGGAGGGGAAAAGAGAGTTTAAGCAGGAGCTCTTGAATGGCTCCCTGAGAATGAGTCTTAACTCCTAATTCCACCAGGTCTCATTGCAATGGGTGCATAGTGGTACTCAGAATAAATCTGGTGCTTTTGTAAGAAGAAAGAGGATAGAGAGGGAAGAAAAGGATACAAATAATAGAAATAATCACACTGTACCATCTGACAGCTGCGTCTAAGGGCACTACAATACTTCCAGGTGATCAGGAGCCTGCACAGCTTCTTGCAGGCTCCAGAGAAATATCTTCCACCATCAGTCATATGACATGGGCTGGATTACTTAGCCATAGGCACATTCAGTCTGACTACTCTTTAGTATAGTAATGTGGAAGGACAAACTCCAAAAATTAAGGGTTTCATCCTAAGCTGACAAGAGGTGATGTACAGGACAGAAAAGTACAGGCTGCATCTTGGATAGGGACATGGTGAATGTGATGAAACACAAGCTGAACACAGATATGTGGTGCCTTGCAAAAGACTTAGCAAAACCAGCTAATACAACTTTAGGATGAGTTAACAGGAGCTCTCTGTTGGTGCAGGGGGAAAACTCTGTTTTGTTGGGTACTAAGAATTAGTTTTGGGCTGGCAAAAGCCATGTAGAATTGATCACTCTTGAGGGAAGGGGAGATACAACACAAAGTTGACAAATTGAAAGCTTCTTTTCTTGCCTTTTATTCTCATGAATGTTCCTCTCTTGGAGAGGAAAAAGTTAGAGCTAAGTTACTGGTCTCTGTGTTTCCCCAGCTCCTTTCTCTGTGGATAATAACCCAGTTCAGCAGCTGCTAGATCCTTTGGGACAGAAACCTTAGCCAGACATTTCATGCCAAGAGAAAAAGAACAGCAGGTGAGAAGAGAGCAGGTGGCTTAGGAGCTTGTCTCAAAGATCTGTGTACCCTGGAGAGCTGTTTATAGGAGGAACACAGGAAAAGGAACCTGGGAATTATTCAGGGCTGGCAACTGGCAATCAGATGTAAAGTCATGAGTCATATCTCTGTGTTAGGCACCTCCTTAGTCTCATCAAAAGTGAGAAAGAGAAGACTCAATATTCCTGATACTGCAAAAGCATAGAAAAAAAAAAGCATAATCACATCAGAAAAGAAAGGCCCTTGAGCAAACAAATATAGGCCTTTTTTTTGTCCATCAGCGTGAAGCAATATGGCCATATGCCACTCCTCTGCTCGTTTGGTCGTCAGAAAGAACCCAACTAGAGGAATTTTCTTCACTCCAGGGAAAATGTTCACATTTGTTGGCATAGAAAACAATGCAAACAAACCCCTGACACTGCAGAAGGTTGTTAGTTCCCCTTTATCTGAGGCTGCAGCATGTTATTTGAATTAATAAGGTAATGGGTGCTGTCTTTCTAAATCCTGAGTGGTTGCACAACTCATTGAGCAACAACATAACACAGTGAAAAAATCTGCCATTGCTGGCCCCTGAGCTCAGTGAGTGAGGTCTGTGGCCCTCTGTTTGTTAATGGCTGCACACAGCCACTGGTTTTCCTTACATCCTAAAGCCACATCAAACCTTCAGCAGTCCAAGCAAGTTAGGCAATACTTTGGGCAGTTCACACTGTTACCCAAAAGGCCAGCAAAAACTTCCCAAATTTTTAGCAGATCACAAACCACTTTTAGTAGTTTCTAACTTACCCATAGTAGCATATTAACTCTGGTTCAATAGGTTAGAGAGCAGAAGGGGAAGTGAAAACTGGAGTTCCTGCAAAAGAGGGACAGCACCCTTGAACGAAATAAGTACATTTCAGGGACCATATTCATGGATTGCAACCATAGCTCGCAGCCTTCCCTTTGAAAGGGCTAGAGCCTCTAAAAGATCCAGGGAAGACACATGCCTCCAGAAAGGAGAATGACCTGATGCAAAAAACAGGATTATTCAACATCCTTCCTGACTTCTTCTAGCTTGAGGATGACTGCTTGCTAGGTGCCAGGAGACATTACTCACCACAAGAGAATTTGTTAATGAATAAGGTTGTTAATTTGCCATATTTTTTGCAGATGTGCTTTCACATTGGTTTCATTTTGCCAAGGATTTGAGTTGTCAAGCTGCTTTTTTCCTTTTGGTTCATGTTTAGTTTCATTTGAGCTGGTTGTCACTGCATGCACTGAGGGTACTGGTCTGGGTGTGAAGGTGCAATGTATGCCATCAGTCTGTCCCTCTGGACACTCTGCTAATGTTGCTTCTCACTTATTTCCATTTTGCCTGCATGCATTGCTGCAGGCTGCATAGGCAGCACTGACAAACATATTCACAGCCCCTTTACTCCCAGCCCAGGAGGCGCTGCAATCCTAAAGCTGGTGGTAGAGCCCAGAGTCAAAAAGGCCTTGGAATAATGGGCTCCCAGCATGGTACTGAGGAGCTGAGAGCAGCAACACTGTCTGTACAAGTGTGTCAAAGGGGTGTTGAGTGGTGGTTGGTTGGACCAGCTCCTGCCAGTAAGATACAGGAAGGCAAAGAGTTACATTGGTGGTGGCTCAAGGGTTTGTTCAGGACAGGAGGGAATAGGAGAATCATAGTCTGGACCTGTGTGAGAAGATGGGCTGAATTTCCGAAGGGAACAGAGCAATGCCATTTTATCCACACTGAGAACCTGTATTACTGCACCACTACCTCTGCCAGCCCTGAAATACATCTGAGCAATGTGAATAGAAAACAGAGTGAGCTAATCAGGGATCATTTCATCCAACAGGATATCATGCATCATATATAAATTACCACAGCAAGGGCATTTAGACTATGTCCGCTAATCCATGCACGTTGTGCCACTATGGCTAAGCAGCCACAGAACTGATCCAGAAGAGGTTCCCAGTCCAATCACTTCTTTTTAATCCTTGACTACATATTTGCTGCTCTGGCTTCCCCTTGAAGTTTGAAGTCATACTCTCCAGAGTGGCTGGGGCCCGTGGGACAGAATGCTTGTGTTCTCTGTTGCTGAGTTCTGAGGAGCTGAGACTGCAAGGAGCCAGGATCTCATCAGTGCTTCTGCTGAGGAAGAGGAGATGCCAAGCATATAATCTGTCATGAGGCAGGAGGGAGCCATACAAGATGCCTGTTGCTCCAGGAGTCACCAGAACCAGCCTTCCTACCTAGCTTTTTATCTGTCTCATCACAGCACCATCAGGATAAATACACACCTCAGGAGAAAACCATTTGTTGCTTTATTGAACTGCCTCTAGGGACTGATGTTGCTTTTGCCTTCTCACATATCTCTGCATTATTAATCAAGATCACTCACATCAGAGCAGTCAGGAGCCCCTTAGGAGGAGGAAATGCAGGAGAGGAACCTTTGGAAATTAACTCAGATGCTTTAACCTGAGTTATCTGCAGCATTGTCAGCTCTGGCTATTTTGCAGTCATGAAATAGGGCTTTCAGATGGTGTATTTCCAGTTTCATAATAGTGATTTAGATACCTGAGCTTTCACCCACTAGCAATAAGACAGACTTATAATTCTCAGGATCAGAGAAAAAAGCCTAAGAACAAGCATACCTTGTAGCCTACAGTAACCAGCAGAGCGCTGTGTTTTTAGGAATAAACAAACCCATAGTATTTCAAGGTGTTTAATGTTGAACTAGCACATATTATGCTTATGGTCACTCTCTCCATCCCCCAGCTTTACTCTCCCTTGAGGAGTCTGAAACTTCAAGCAACTTCTTGAATCTCCAGCCAGATTCTCACTGAGCGGGTAGAACACCTCCTCCCAACCTATTTGTTCCACTACCACTGCCAAAGGGCAGCAGCCCTGCTTCACCACCCAGTGACAGCTGAGCTCAGCCTTTTATCGCTCTGTCTGTATCCAACAACTTCCAATGGTCGAGTAGAGCAGAGTGAATTGATATGTAATTAATCCCTCTTGGTTAGCCACAACTTATATTAGAAAATATTGGCACTCCTGAGCTCACAGTGACATAACAGGTCTGAAAGCCCCAAATTCAACAGGGATTTACAAATTTTATCTGTCTTTGCAGCTTGTGTCCTGGGTGGGTGTTCTGTCACAGACATCTTTTGTGAAAATCCTTTTCTTTAGGATTTTTCCTTCTGAGAAGCTGAGGCCTTAGAAACAAAATGTAAACAATGGTTATCTGCTGCTGTGGAATGCATCAGGTGTGTCTGTGATTGGGCCATCTTGAATGTTTACAATTGATGGCCAACCACAGACCAGATAGCTTGGACTCTCTGTCCAAGCCACAGATCTTTGTTATTCATTCCTTTCTATTCTTAGCTACCCTTCTGAGGAAACCTTTCCTTCTATTTCTTTTTAGTATAGTTATAATGTAATATATATATCATAAAATAATAAATCAAGCCTTCTGAACATGGAGTCAACATTCTCGTCTCTTGCCTCATCCAAGAACCCCTGTGAACACTGTCACAGGCGTTCCTGGGGTGTAGGTTGTGGGGTGTCATTTTGCTGAGGGGATCTAATCCCTTGCTGAAGGCTGGCAGGAGGAGTGATCATTTTACCATGGAAAGCTAGGCTGAATGGACAGCTCTCCTTCTTCCCCACAGGTTTGGTTTCTGACCCAATGGAAGGCAGTATATATTACATCAAAATCTGCTACTTCTTTTGCAGCTGTTTCTTCCTGACTCTGGCAGTCTTCATGCACAGCCATGCATTTCAGATATGTAATGCAGCATGTCTGTGTGCCCTAGAGGTGCTGGCTCCTGCCAATACCATTCCATACGGGCTTATTCAAGTGTAAGAGAGTCCCAGATTTCACCCCTAGCCAATGAGCATTTCTGTTTCCAGGTGAACTTTTCAAATATTTCTTTTGATTTGGGGATGACAGATGGTCTGCTCCCATGTTCTGACTCCCCAGACATCTAAGGAAACAGTAGCAGGTAGATGAGGTTCAGAATTTACCCTTGCAAACCATCTGAGTCAGCATCAATGCAAAAAAAACCACATCCCAAATCAGCTAGCAAGGTCCTCCCTCAGGGCTGGACTGCAGTGGCTGGCAAAGGAAAACAGAATGGCTTGAAGGTCTCCAACAGCACTGTCAAACTTCGGAGCAAGGACACAGAGCAGTGGACATCCTGACTTCACCCTTTGCCTGCCAACCTCTTCCCTCTCTGCTATTCACAGCAGATATAGATTTAGCATCAGCTGGCAGAAAAAAAATTGTGCAGACTATACAAGGTCAGAGATTCCTGTATTTCCCATGATTTCAAACTGCAGAGTTTTCTTAGGCTTCATCATTTGCTACTGGAACCACTGCCTTTAGTACCATGTAATAGCTATTGCCACTCCTTCTTAAGCTGGAAGTTTTCATTAATGGCAATAGCCACAATAACAGAAAACTTTCTGGGCATCTTGGGTTGCAGCATTAGCTGCCCAGGTTATGAAGAACAACTGACTGCTGGAAAACTGCCTAAACAGAGAGGCACCTCAATGGGGAATCATGCAGAGTAATGTGCATGGTTTTTTCACTGCAGAGTGTTCTGTATTCACACATGAGATCTGGGTGGAAATAAAACAACCTTGGCTTCCTAACCTGCATCATATTCTCCTTTTATAACTACTACACTCGATGACAAAATGTCCTCTCTCCCCTTTAAATCTGATCACTTGCTGGGATCAGAAATAATTAATGCTATCTCAAATGGTGTTTATATAGATTAAAAATCCCCTTGCAAATTCACTTCTTAGACCTGAGTTTGCAGGGCAGGGGTCCATTTGTGTCAGTTGGAGACTGATTCATTGCTGCAGGACCCCACTGCTGGAATTGCAAGCCCTGTACCAAAGGAATCAGACCTCTCCCTTTCCACTGCACACCAGTGGGGATTTGTACAGCTCCACGTACCAGGCAGCTACAAACAAAGCCCAGGGCGTGTTGCGGGTAGGAAGAACTCAGCTGCCACCATCAGGACTGCTGGGGCAGGATAGGCGAGTGCAGGATCTGCTCAGACCTCAATCCAAGCTAGGGGCCAGGAAATCTCTCGTCAGGAGCACACGACAAAGGAAATAAATGAGTCTGCACGATTATAAAGACCGTTACATGGAAATGAGAGGCAAAAGGGGGAAAGATGCCAAGCCGTACGTAAGAGTGGTGGCTTGCAAACTGCCGTGAAAGAAGAGGTCTCCAGGAGGATGCGCTAAGTTTTGCTTTCCCCGGGGGGTACTTTATCCCACAAAACCCTGTAAAGACAGCGAGGACTTGGCTGCAAACCGAAAAGGAAGGATTAGGCAGGAGAGGGCGCCACTGGTTTGCTGGCATCTCCCACGTCAGCTGGCAGGCTTTGCTGTTCCCTGCTGACACAGATGCAATCCTGACTGAACTGCTTCCACCAAGTGCGGCGAACTCGGGATGAAGTGGACGGCAGAGAGAGAGAGCGAGACATGCAGAAACTTCTCTTCTGGGAGGGGCGAGCGGCGCTGTAGCATCCGCTGTGGGGTGTTATCCCAAGGACACATTTCTCCTCACGCACACCCCAATCCCGAGCTGGCTTCAACCCAGAGCCATCCCATAAAACAGGCTCGTGGTCGATGCAGCACGGGAGCAGCTGCGGCTCTGAGGCTCTTGGGTGTGGGGGTCACACCACACACACTGAGGGGCACTGTCCCCTCTGTCGCCACCTTCCTCCTGCCCATGGCTGCAGGAAGCAAGGCACAGCCTGGGCACGAAGGGAGCGAGGAGGCAGCATGGTGGGCAGATCCATACGGGCTGCGAGTCCCTTTGTGCTGCCACTTCCCACTCACATTGTGACAGCTCGGCTCAAAGTTCCGCCAGGCTGATGCTGCTGGCAGGGAGGAGGAGGGAACAGTGCCGAGGGATGTGCAGTTCATCCTGCCCTGTACTGCAGCATGTGCAGCTCATCCTGCTCTGCCCAGCCGGGCAGCCTTCCCTCCGGGCACGGGAGGAGCAGCGGGGCTGGCACTGGGGAGGGAGGAGAGCGCTCATTTACAAACAGGGTGCAGGACTGTAGGACTGCTTCTCCCTGCTCGGGGTGCACCAGAGAGCTCACATGCCGCATCACACACTGGCTGCACTCAAGAGCTGCTGAACAGCAGCAAACACGAGCACTGGGGACAAGAACTAGAGTGATCTGGACAGGGAGGGCACTGCAAATAGTCCCCGAGTCTCCTTGCAAAGCGTCGGGGCCGTTTTGCAGAGCCTGCACTGGCACTGTGGCAAAGGCACCGCTGGAGGGTAGGGCTGCAAGGGTGGCGTGAGGGGGGGGAAGGAAGGAAGGAATGGGGTCCAGATTGGAGCTGCATGGTGGCTGGGGCTGAGCATGGAACAAAGCCCAGCAGACAGCCAAGCTAAAGGAGTCAAAGAACAAATTCTCCCTGAGGGATTTTCCTGCTCACCAAAGCAAGGCAGAAGGCCTCTGCATCAGGCAGAGCTCCAGAGAGGACTGAAGGTTCCAGCTGCTGCAGGAGGCTTTGAGGGAGAGAACAGAGGGGCTTTTCTTTTAAGGAACTGTGCCACCACCTGACCACTTCTCCTCACCCACTGCAGCCTACTGGTTGTGCTCACCATCTGCAGGGCACCCAGGGGCCCTCCTCAAAGAACTGCTTCTTTGGCTCACTCTCAATACCAGCCTGACCCTTTAAGAGCAATGATGTTGCTTCCTCTGAAAGTAGAAAATGATTCCAGGTGAGAAAAAGCCCAGTGTGACTACAACATGAATGTTTCAAAAAGGATACTCAGCCCTGGTGTTTTTCCCCTTGTAAAGAAATGCAGCAGCATCTCCCAGCTCCTCTCTGCTGTCTCCCCTCAAAACCTGCCGGTGCTGTGCTGTTTTCAAGCTGCATTTCTTTCCCTCCTGCTGGGCACCACCTCACCTCTTT
>NW_005054312.1:8288597-8292886 GCF_000277835.1 Geospiza fortis
CTATTCTTTGAGAAGTGAGGGCATCCAGGCAGCACCTGGGTGTGTCCTAAGCTGCACACACTCTGCCAGATCAGCAGCACAACACTGGCACAGGAGATCCAGCAGTGTAGGAGTTAAGCTATTCTGTTCTGGCTATCCGGGTCTCTCCCTCCCATCTTCTCCCATGAAATAATCAGCGGGTTTTAGCCTTGCAGGCATGCAGAGAAGATCCAGCTGCTCTTGTGCAAGCAGGAGTATCCTCTAAGCTGCTGGGCACTGGCTGTCTGAAGGAATAATATCCAGGGACACATTCAGAGTTGAAGGGTAGAATTGAAAGAATAAGCAATTGAAGAGAGAGCAGAGAGGTGCAGCTTATTCCAGTGACCTTTAACACTGAGGCCAACGTCTCAGTGTTTGTATATCCCAGTATTTTAGGGACAGGATGGATTGTTTTCCTGAGGCCCTGACTTTTTTTTTTTAAAGCAAACATATAAAGAAATACTCATTTTTGTGGAGGAGATAAGAACACAGCTGAATGTCACTCCCTGTCTCAAAGTGAATTTCCCTGGCTCAGGAGATGGGTGGCACACAAGAACATGGGCTGAAAAAGTGCGTTTTTCAGCATCAGGTCATAGCAAGCAATGAGATGCTGTGGGACTTCTGCCTAGCTGGCCTGGCAAACAGCCAGGCTGGGATAAGGCAAGAAAGGCCATGGTTTCACCGCACTGTTAGCTGTCTTTTGTCTGAAACAGTCTAGTAGTTGCAATAATAGAGAGAAGCATCTGCCTGGGTACCTCCATCCCTTTCCCTCTATGCCATCAAGTTACTAAAATCAACTCATTCAAAGGCAGAGAGAAGACAGCCTGCTACCTATCCACTGCATCTTTGCTGACATGTCAGAGCACACAGAGTTTGCAGCCTTCAGCCATTCTGTGCCCATTGAAATCATGAAATCAGTAGTTCAGATGGCATGGAAGAAATTAGAAAAGATAACTAACTTCTGCCTTCTCTCATAAAAAAGCTCACAGAACTCAAACAAAAGCAAGAGACAACAGATTCATAATGTTCAGGGGGAACAGGAGCTTTTCCCATGATGTGTAGTGACACTGCAGCACTGCCCACAGCAGAATGTCTTGGATTCTGGACAGGAAAGGATGGATAGATTCAGGGCAGACAAAGGCACCATAAAATATAGAAACCAAGCATTGGTGGAGTCTGTGAAAACCCTCACGCTCTGGGCTTGATCTGTTCTTGGGCTCTTCTTCATGTGTCTGCAATTGCCCACTGCCAGGAGGCTCTCACTGTACCCAAGACTCACAACTTTTACAATTGTTCATTTGGAGCACAGACACAGAATTACCAAGGTTGGAGAAGACATCTAAGACTGTAAAGTCCAACTATTCACCCAGCACCTGCCATGTTCTCCACTAAACCATATCCATAGCTGCCTTTTGAACACTTCCAGGGATAATGATTCCAAGTCTTCCCTTCTTTCAACACCTGACCATCCTCTCAGTAAAGAAAATTTTCCTAATACCTAATTTAAACCTCCCCTGCACAACTTGAGGCCATTTCCTCTCATCCTGTCACTGGTTACCAGGGAGAAGAGACTGACCAGCAGCTCCCTACAAACTCCTTTCAGGTAGCTGTAGAGTGACAGCTCTAGACCTTAATTGATCTAACCAAGCCCCACACGCAAGCTCTGCCCAGGAGCCCATTCACATTCATCCTTGGCCCTTCAGCCCTGTCCTGATACACATTGTGGGAGTAGGCAGAAGGCTGTAAAGCAACCAGTGAGTGTCAAACTCACACCATAAAGCACAGGACACAAGAGCAAAGCCAGGGTAGTTTAGAAGGGCAACAGGCCCCTGAGGGGCAGGAAAGCCCTGCAGCTGAAACTACAGCAAGATTTGTCTGTCAGTCAGAGATGAGACACTAGGGCAGAAGGACTGGGCACTGGGGCCCCACACTGATTCTTTATTGGTAAAGGACACTTCACAAGGGCTGGATTGCTTTACTTAGGCAATTTCATCCTCCTGCCTGGCTGAATGACCTTTCTCCTATAGAGATGGTATTTACCAGAAGCTAAAAACTGCAGTTTTGTTTTGAGTTGGGGGGTCAGCTACATCTACAGATACTGTTTTGTTAGAAGGTGCCTGCATGGTTTCAGACTGACCTCAGAGCCTCTAATCTTGCTAAAAGTACCTGCTACACTCAAGCAGGCAGCTGGAAATGCCAAGGGAGTTGGAACTGATTGCTCTAGCTTCACTAGGGCATCCTTGAGGCTGACAGCCTCAGACCTCTGTCAGATGCTCCAGCTGCAGCACCCAAATAAAATGACCAAATAACCAAGGCACATGGAGCCACAGGTACAGCAAGAGTGGTGGGAGATCCCCCATGGCTCTGCATGGCTTGTGACCTCTTTTCAGAGTCTATTCTCCCAGCTCTTAGTTGAAAATACAAATTGATTAAGTGTTGACAGAAGAAAATATGGTTGTGGGTTCTTTTCCTCATCAATCCCCTTCAAATCCTCTTGGCATCTGTTATGTTACAATGGTATTAACTCACCCATTTCTGCATCACTTCAGAGGAAAAGCTTGGTGGCACTTGGCTTTATTTGTAATGAAAAAAGACCAAGCTGAGGGAAAAAATACTTCATTCCTCATTCCCAAAAATATAAAGGACAAGATTTCAGGCCTCCTTTTTTCAGCTGATTTAAGCCTTCCCCATCATCCAAAGGAGAACATCCCCTTTTCCCATGGGGAGCTGACCTCTCAGGAGGAGGATAGAGTTGTTCACACAGCTGTTGCCTTTTGTTACCAGTCCTGTGTGGCTGAAATACAGCTGTTTAAGTAGCATTTGCTCCAGAATTTGGGCCTACCAGTTCCCCAGAGGCTAAAATATGCATTATCTAAGGCAGGGAAAGAAGTGAGACTTGTGGGGTTCTTTACTGGAGGACTAGGAAATCAGCTGTTGGCAAAACACAATCATATCAGCATGACACGTGAAAATTTTGTAAAAGCTGTTGGCCACATGACAGTTTGAACCCCATATCCTCCTTGGAGGCTGGTGACTGAGCTGGAGAGGCATCAACAAAATCAAGAGTCCATTGACTGACATCACCATTAATTCAACTGCTCTCTGAGATAAGGAGAGGGTATTGTCTTGGCCTTAGCCAGGAGAGAATTATGAATGTTTACAAATGCATCTCTCCATGGCTGTCACCACCTCTCAGCAAAAAGAATAGCAGAAACAGAAAATATCCTTCAAACAATGGCAGTGGAGTGATTTTTTTAAAAAATCTTAGCAGTGCTGATTGTGGAATGTCCTGGCAGCATTCCTTTGGAATTTGTTTAATAAAGGCTTTAAAAAGGCTGGGCTGGCAGTATACACAGCTCTGGACAGATCGAGCCACCCCGAAATGGAGGCTGCCTGGCTGCAAAATGCCACTTGCTGCAAGACTTCCACAGACCAGGCTCTGCTCCCTACCAACAGTCCCTGGAGTCTCAGGACCTACAGAATCCTGGGCCATGGCACAGACCTTTGGTTTGCTCTGTTTTCTTAAAGGAAAAAGAAGACACTGCATGGGGGACTGAGTGAAAGGCTTGAGCATGTGGGGGAGGTGATCAGTGATCTCTTTCTCTCTGGGGTGATAAATTCCTAGCCACTTGATGGTTTCAGATTTGCTGACATCAGACTGTTAGATTATTGGTAATTTGAGAGTCTGGGAGAGGCAATTTATAATGTTTGCACCATGCACAGTAAAATCATTGATACCTCTAATTATCATCATAGTAAAAGGAAATGTTAGCAATAAAACTTCACTCAGGACTTCAACACCACAGTGAGGGGGGTTTGCATGACATTCCTTTAAAAAAATTGACTTATCATTCTCTCCTTTCCCCTTTTTTCACTCTCCAACAAAATAAAAATCTCCCTGAGAAGTTTGCAGCATGGAACATGTGACAAAGATGAGCAGTCTGAGCTCTCTGAAAAGCAATGATACAACCACAGACACAGAGTTGCAGCAGCTTTCTGCAACCAGTTATCATTAAGCTATGAGGAGCATCTCACATGTCAGTTTGTGAGAATTCCCTTAGAAAGTTAAATGGTGCACACTTTATTCATAATTGGATGCAAATTAAGATACCACTCATGAGAGGGCTGAAATGCTGGAAGGGCAGATTGCATGCAGTAAACCTCAGGATTTGAATAATTTTGGAATATGCTGTTCCTTTTTACAATTTGTTTCTGTCCTTTGCCACCCCAGCAAAGTGAATAAATCAGTCTCTTCCCCCTTCCTGGAAAGT
>NW_005054312.1:8292914-8298537 GCF_000277835.1 Geospiza fortis
CATTCACAATCTGGTGATTGGAGCTGTTCAGTCCAAAATCTGAAATGCAGGGATGTCAGCAGCTCCATAGGGCTTGGAACAGGGACAACCAGCCTGAGACCTTGTGTCTTACTAGGCAGGCAGCCTTGCCACATCCTCTGTGGCTGAAGAACAGCTCAGGATCTGCCCTTGAATTCAGCTGGGAAGAGGGAGCCACTATTGGGAAATATCTTCCTTGTGCTTGATGCGGCATTGGGCTCTGAGGAGAATATACCCAACCTCCCTTGTGCCCTGAGGAACAAAATGTCTTGCTTAGAAGCCATGCGTGATCAAAAGCACCTGGAAGAGATTTCCCTGGGTTTTACTTTTTCAATCAGTGGGCCACAAGAAAAGGTTTTGTGCCTTTCTTTGCCCAGCCTTGTGGATGGAGACTGGCAGATTCCTCCCTTGCTCCCCCATACACAGAAATGCCTTTAGAGGGTGAGAAAATGCAGCAGCTTTCTTTATCCTAAGGGAGGCCTGGCATAAACAAGAGATGAAATTCAGGCTTGTCCCCACTTTCATGGAGTAGCCATTGGCCAAGGATGTGTTGCTGAGGAGAGACCTCTGAACTGCTCCAGAAGGAACAGTGGGGTTCCTTATTTGACTCCACTCTCACTAAAAAGGTTGAATTCTGCAGGCCCTTCCATAATAAAGATGGGTAACATGAAGGTGGAGGCCTCACTCAGAGCTTCTAGCTGGTCTCTAATCAGTGACCATTTCCTTTCATGCCTTTCACACCCCTCAAAGTGCTCAAATCCACAGCCATCACATCTGCCTGCCCTGATCCTGTGGCTGGGCTGTCAGCTTGCATGTATATCCAACCCAGCATGATCAGTCCTGCCATCACTGCCATTCTGCTGTCACTCTCCAGCACATGATCACTGGATTATTTCAGAGGTGGTGGAAAAAAACTCACCCCAAAACCTGCCAACCAGAGTGCTACTCAGGCAGAGAGGCCAGGGCAAGGTCACCTTAGCAGGACAAGATGGATTAAGACTGGTCTGGAGGGGGTTTATAAGGACATCCCATCTGTAGGGTAACTTTCCCTCTGTGGATGACATTCCATTGTTCTTTGGGATGGAAAACAGACTCTGGGTCAGAGGAAATGAAACCAGGGAAGGAGGAGGTTGGTGTAGCTCTACAGGTGTGTGGAGGAAGCTCCTCAGAAAGATGGGAGAGTCTCACAGCCTTCAATATCAAGCCTCCCTTGAGCAGAGCTATCCCTTTAGCAGTAAAAGAGAATTAGCAATAACTGGTATTTCTGCTGGAAGGCAAAACAATCCCTCTAAGCAAACAATGACAGGTCACACTGGCTTGTGCAGCCTGGAAATAAATGTAAAAGAGAGGTGCAAAACTGATAGCTCTGCAAAATAAGGAAGCTCCTCCTTATTGCCTTGGATAAATATTGTCTTTTGGGGAAGCTTTTTGCTGTGTTTCACTGCAACAGCTGCCTCTCTTGTGGCTTCTTTTTGTTAACAGGCCCAGGGGATTATAAAGCTGGAAGGGAGCAGGGAAAATCCTCCCCACAGCACATGCACAAAGAGCTTGCAGGGAGACCAGGACCAGTTTCTGAATGCTAACCATTTGGAATCACTAGGAAGATGCTTTTGTCCTGGCTTGCTGGAAGAACCTGTTCTCCTGGGTGTCTCAGCCCCTTGGGGCATCCTGGTGGCTGGAAAAAGGTTATGGGCAGAGGACAGTATTTCCTCCCCTGCTGCCTCTTAATTTAGGGAAACTTAACTAAAAATCTAAATGTAACAAAGCAACTCCAAGAGCAGATAAACCTTCTTTGCTTCATGAGCAGCATATAAACAGACTGGTGTCATACATCAGCTCTCTGTGACTGAGGTACCTTGCTCCTCACTGCAAGGCCAAGGCTGTCCCCTCACAGATGGGCAGAGCAATTTTTCAGAAGAGGCTTTATAAAGGGCCTCACCTCTCCCCAAAAGGCAGTGCTATCAAAACAGGACCCTCATGGATTAGGAATAAGAGGAGAGGCACACCTTCCACCTTCACCTTGCATGTGGAAGCTCAGCTCCTCCCCTGTGCACCACCTCAGCAGGGTCTGAGAGGGTCCCTGCCACCTCAGGAAGGACAGATTGAATGGCAAAGAACAAAACTCACTGTCTGTTTCCCAAGCTCAGGCAAGACACAGAAGCATGACTACACTTGTATGCCCAGACACCTTGTGTTAGTGAGCCCACAGAGGGGAAATGTGGCCATAGGAACCAGGGGTCAGACACATCCTGCAGGGAGCCTAGCTTGGTTTCCCTCCAGGTGTAGGGCATGCAGAGGAAGATGTGCTTGTCACATTGCTTCTGTGGAACAACTGTCTGTGCAGCACTGAGCATTTCCAAGGGAAAGGACAGAAAAGTGGTGTCTGGGTACAGACACTCAGGCACAAGCTGACAAAAGAAGTGACACCACTAACACCAAATAGCACATATTGAAGATGTTGGAGGCATTTGTTCTAGCTCCCTCCTCCTCTCAGTCAGCTTTCTATAACAAGTGTAGCAGCCATAGATACCTCCTTTGTAATAGCCTCCAGGGCACTACAAGCTCTCTTACCTACACTACCTTTGTAACTTGCCTTTCTTCTGCCAGTAGAAGTAATCACAGCCTTCCTTTTGACATGGAGGAGGTCTCAGAGGTAGGATAATTTTTCAAATTTATGTTTTTCCCCTTTTTCTCTCCAGGTTTCCAAACATTCAGGACTGAACCCTGGAGCCTTTACCTAGTACAGCCATCAAATCCTCACTGTAATCAGTTTTGCTAACCAAACAAGTTAACACAATTTTGCTGAGTAAATTGATTGAATTCCAGTATCTCTACAAATATATGGGGTCAGGATTACTTGTGGCCTGTCGCAAAATAGCCAGCTACTCATTGGCCAGATGCTACAATCCCATATTATACTCATACCATGATAAAAACAGGAGGTTGTTCACTAGGTAGCATTGGTCAGATTCAGCTGATTCTTGTAGAGGAAGAATTATAAAGTTTAGGCATTTCAAATTGCAACATTCTTTTAGCTTGGTTTAACCAACAAGCAGATTATTCCCCCCTCCTTTTTAGCACAGCATATAAACCAAAACATGAGTTAATGTTAGGGTCTAGATCTGGGCCAATTGTTAACACCACTGCTAAGGAAACTTCATGCAGAAAATGATCTGAACAACAAATACAAAAATCACTTCAATTCAAAAAGCAGGAGCAGGTGGTTTTGCTTAGGTCTGGGTTATTTCTGTAGCTTTTAACTCTTCCTTATTGCTAAAGACTGTCAATATTTAATTCAAAGTTTTTAACTGAAAGAACAAAATAAGGAGGGGCTGCTAAAGACCAGGTTCTGCACAAAGTTCATAAACTTGAGAGTACAGGTGAGTACATGAAATCACACTGTGATGATGATAGAAAGAAACCCTCATTTCCTAATAATAGTCTTACTAGCATTGAAATAGCAAACTTAGAGAAAAGAAGAAATAAAGGTCTCTTGGGCATTGATTTACCTCATCTTGTTGGAAGCATCCCAGGTGAAGAAGATCAGCACAGTAGGTGGGATCTGGCTGGAGTTTAATAAAGGCTGCTTGAGTGCCAACAGGTGTTTCCTTTTCTAAATCCCATTGAGGAGGTACCTGGCTCTCTTCCCTGAGGAGACACTGGCTATCTGTGCTGATTGACCTTTGCAGTTCAGATTCTAGGAAGCACTACAGACAAGAAGGGGGGGGGGGGGGGGGGGCAGAAGAAAAGCAGAAGACATGTACTCTGATGAATGCATTTGGGTGTTATTTTGAGAAATGCTTATTCAGCTCTGTTGGCATGGAAGTGGATGGGCAGCAGGGTCTCAAGACAAGACCCCAACAGCACAACTCTAAAACCCACAATGTATTAGCAATATTCTGCCAGGATTTTTTTGTTATAAAACACGTATCAGTATGTATTTGTTGTTTTGATTTGCTTAATTTTCCCTAAAATAATTATTATTGTCATCATACTGGTTGAAAAACTTTGCCACAGCCAGAAGTTTTGAGAAATGGTAACAAAACTGAAGTAAATTACAGTATGTCTGTAATGAGTAACTGTAACTGTAGCATTTTGCAAGCAGTGATGGCTATATTATGGGAGGAACTATCATGATACTGAGTTTATATGCATTTATTTTTAAATGATTAATTGAATCCCTGCCAGGTTTGTGGCCATCATTAGGTTTTGGGATGAATGGCTGCACCAAGTGAATGAGGGGAGGCTGGGTGTGTGAAGTGGAATGTGCAGATGCCCTGGCTGTGTGCAGCAGTGTCCTGCCTGCTGCTGGAGCCAGCAGCCAGCTCAGCACAGCAAACAGCCCAGCTGCACAGCAGACAGGATGAGATGGGAGCTGCAGATGGTCCTGTCACCCTGTGATGAGTACAGAAGGTAGGAGACATTGCTGCCCTAGGGACACTGAGTGATGAGATGTCCCTTTTCTGTCACAGTGCAGAGCTGCACTGTGTCTCACCTGGGCCAAGGAGCCCCAGGTCCAGCACTCCCATGGTCACAACATGATCCCAGAAGATGCACTGCCAGCCAGTGCCTGTGGTGGGGGAGAAGGAAGTCTGCAAGGCAATTTATGGATGAGTAAGAGCCCTGCCTATATCTTCCCATGGAGCAAAGGCAGACAAGGTTTTGTGTGAACTTGTCTCCTCTGCAGGGCCAGGAAGTCAGTAGTTCATTTTTCTCTCTCAGCTCCTTTTTTATATGTATGTATTTGTTTAATAATTTTTGAGAATTAAAAGCAGGATAAACCACAGTGTATTTTCTGCTGCCAATGAGCCAGTGACTTACCTGTAATTAAAGAGGAGGTAAACTCATTTATTTGTTGATTCAGGTTGGGCAGGGAGGAGTTCATTGACTCTTCCCTGCCCAAAGTAGAATTAGGTAAACCTCATTCACTTCTGTGGATAGAAAAATCACTCTTATATCTTCACTTAAACTGTAAAAACACAACCAGTCCCACAAAACAGATGACATTTAGGAAAGCTCTGAGTAGATAAATTCTACTCTTTGGAGCCTTAAGTCACAATGTGTTGTTTCTTCCACCCTCAGCATGGGGGGAAGTCTGCCCTACAAATCAAAATTCTTACAGCCTTAATCCTTAATACCACAAGGCAGTCTTCATCACGTGAATCTTTGGTCCAAGGAATATGCAGTACTGCAGATAAGGACAGAGAGATCCTATTAAAAGTTAAATCCCCTACTGTTCCCTGCTGTGCTTTGGGTAGAGGACATGCAAAGTGGCAGCAGTGTAAGTGGACAAGGCTGAGGCAGAAGCTGGGGTCTTGAGGGTTCATTTAAGATAGGGCTAGCAAGCAGCCTTTGGGACTCAGAAGCTCCTTTGTTCTCTTATAAGCTGTCAGTGTAACACATCAGTCCATGATTCTCCCCCCTGGAGAACCTGACTGTAAGAGGTCCTGGAAGGTATAGTCAGGAGGCTCAGGTCACATCACTGCAGCCTACCCATTTCACTGGAAATATGTCCACCACTGGAAAAGGTTGGAGAAGGCTGGTGTTGACCAGTTGTGTTAGGTTTGGTTTAGAGAAAAAAATAAAAAGCTTGTATATAAATACT
>NW_005054312.1:8298596-8312846 GCF_000277835.1 Geospiza fortis
TCAACAATCCCCACACATTCCTGTAAGGAAGGGCACACTGCAGGACCCAACCAAAGAACATGCAGCAGGTGGGTGTGACAGATGGGGGACAGCAAGGGAACAGTGAGATAATTAGGATTAGAACCATAAACAGCAGCAGTGGCAGACACTATGAGAGACACTTGAAAATTGAAATTGGATGTTTGCTTATGAAGAGTTCATTGCTTCCTGCCTGTTTTCACCAAAAAAACCAAGTTGCTTTGACATCACAGTTAGTTGCTATGGAAATGCTGATGCTACTAAAGATAGGACTGCGCTGGAGGGCTATAAAAAGTCCTGGAGACCCAGCTGAGTCTGTACATATTTAGGAAAAGCCAGCACAGCATTTATTATTGGCAGTGGCACAACAGCCCATTCATGTGACAGAATGTGACACCAGAAGTGGATAAGGGGACATCACAATACAACAAAGTGCCATGATGCTGAGGTGGGGAGGGAGGGGTCAGAGTTAGGCCTATGGGGAAAGTAGAGTACTTAAAGCAGTACCACCCTGGCAGTAAAGAATAAAGCTCCCAGAAAAAAATATAAAGTAAATTTTAGAAAGAGGAACTGCTAGAAATGGAACTTCTCTGTTCCCACAAACAGGTGTCATAGGCTTTAACAACCTTGTGAGAGATATCTCCCAGTAATTTTAAATCTCAGTAAACACAGAATCATAGAATCATGTAGGTTGGAAAAGACTCTTGAGATCATCAAGTTCAAAGCTAATGCTGCCAAATCCACCACTAAACCATGTCCCTAAGCGCCACAAGTACATGTCTTTTAAATACTACCAGGAATGGTGATTCCACAACTTCCCTTGGCAGTCTGTTCCAAAGCTTGATAACCTTTCCAGTGAAGTATTTTTCCCTAATATCCAATCTAAACCACCCCTGGTGCAGCTGGAGGCTGAATTTACATTGTGTTATCACTTGTTACCAGGGGGAAGAGACTGGCCCCTACCAGATACACCTTCCTTTCAGGCAGCTGTAGAGGGTGATGAGCTCCCTCCCAGCCTCCTTTACTTCAGGCTAAAGAACTTCAGCTCCCTCAGCTGCTCCTTGTAAGATTTGACTTTGCTAACAAATACTATAGCTGTGTACAGCTGGGATGTCAGCAGGTCATCATCATCATGATGAATACTTTTAGATCTGGTTAAAAAAAATATTTCCGTTTTCAACCCTCCTTTTTCTAACTCAATTTTTTTTAAACAATAGCTGAGCTTTTCTGCCTCACAGTTGTTGAAAAAGGAGAAATGATAGCCTGAGCAAAATTTATCTGACATTGTTGTCATCTCTCTGAAGGAGATGGATACAGAAGCATTGTCCCTACGAGAGAAGGACTTCACCACAAACCAGCTGCTCACCAAGTTTGTTAGGACACTGACTCACACCACAGGCAGAATGGACAGGTCCACCAGAGACATTTCTGTGCCCAGGAGTCTCTCCCTGTCTGCCACACTGCTGAGGTCTGTCTGTGGATGACAGCTGGAAGCATGCAGGAAGTCTCTGGGGCACTGCTCTGGCAGGGCAGGTGGGCTGTACAGTAGGTCAGCTCAGGCTTCACTTGATGCTTTTGAAATCTATGGCATGATTGTGGCTTTCAGGGTAAAACATTTTTCAGAGGAGCGACGACTCCTGGGCAAATGCTCCTTTACCCACATCAGGCTTCATGTGGGCTCCTATCTGTACTCCTGTTCCAGAAACCAAATGGAAGATTTGCCTCCACAAAGCCTAATGCCAGCAGCATTTTCATCCTCCATTAAATACCCCCAGGCTGTGGATATCAGCCAGTAGTAATGAGTGCTCCTTCCCCTCCCCACTCTCACACTTCAGCAGCCACAGAGTCTTTACTCATGTTGTGCTGTTCAAAAAGCAGGACAGCACTTTCTTCAGACACCACTCTGTCCAGCACTGAATGAAAAGGGGCATAAGAACAGAAAATACTCCTTGGGCTTGCAAGCACTGTCCCCAGTTTCACAGGCAAATCCATCACACCCATCCATACTCTTTTAGGCTTCCTTTAAACTAGGCAGAACCAGGGAGAAATGCTCACAAAGGATGTTTCTGTAGTCCATAAATCCACACTGTCTCTGATATGACTGAGCAGTTATGATAGGGATGCTGCAGAAAAGCTCCTCTGGTCTTCCCTCTGCTTTGTTTGATGCCACAGCAATTTAGCAAGGGCAGAAATTACTCTCCACCCCTGCAAGCTCAAGAGAGACCTGTAGCATTTGTATAGAAATGGAGAGTCTGGGGGGAAAAAAGGCAAGAAAAAAACAACAAGCTAGATTAAAACCCAGTTTCTTCATTTAAGAAATCGTTGCATCAGTCTAAGAAGAAACCTTGTAGAAACAGAAGTCAGAGAACACAAATTGCTCCAGTGCATGTCTTTGCTGGAAATGTTTTAGGACATGTGTTCTCACTTCTCAGGGAAAGACAAATACTGCCTTTGTTGTAGACTCTGGAAAGAAAAGCAAAGGCTTTTATGCTAAAGCTGCCCAGCAGCTGAGACATCCCTGAAACAGCTAAAAGCCTTCTAACTTCTTGCTTAAATTTAGACATACTCCTATATTCCCAAATAAGTGCGTTAGACATGTGTCATTATTTTCTCTCTTCTCAGTTAATGCATACATAGATGCAGGATTTACAGACAGAAATCATGTCTCCTCCTCCATTCCTGATTACCTGGCTGAACAGCCACAGCCTTTCTGATTTATTCATGTAAGATAGGATCTTCACTCCTTGATCATCTCAGTAACCTTTTCTTGTGCATACTCATTATAGCCTGAATTAATCTTTCTTGGAAGGGAGAGTGGAGTGGGGGGGCGCTGTGCCTTCACAGAACTGTGTCTATTGCTTTGCTTCCTGCACCCTTAGAAATAACTGCCTAGGGATCAAGAATCACTCTCCTCACCTTATTCTAAGGACTGGAATGTTTCCAAGCCAGTCACGCCACTTCCTACAGAGGCAGGTAAAGATTCCTGGTTGGGCAAAAGGCAAATGCTGCTGGCAATCATTAGCCACAGATGTGCTGTCATGATGATTTGAGTGGCATAGACAGATATTACTTTATTGTTTCTGTTTCAGAATTGCAGTAGATCATTCAGAATGAAAAATGGGAGGGTTCTGATTTAAGCAGGAACCTGTATCACTGAAGCAGAGAGAGAAATAGGACAGAAATGAAGCTGTGAGTTAATGTGGTTTTTTTCTCCTCCACCTTCTCGCCTTTCCCTGTCCTGTCGACCTATGAATTACAGAATCACAGGATATGCAGAGTTTGAAGGGACACACAAGGATCACCAAGTCCAGCTCCCGTCCCTGCACAGCACCATCCCCAGGAGTCACAGCATGTGCCCAAGAGCATTGTCCAAAAGCTTCTTGAGCTCTGTCAGGTGCTGTAAGCACTTCCCTGGGGAGCCTGTTCCAGTGCCCAAACACCCACTGGGTGAAGAACCTTTCTCTAATATCTAAACCAAACCTCCCCTGCCACTTCAGGCCATTCCCTTTGGTCCTGTCACTGTCACCACATAAAGTCACACCACACAAGTCCATTTATTGCTTGGTCCCATTTGCTGTCAAGCCTGCTTGCCTTTTAGGTGACACACAAGCCAGGTAACAGCATTGCAATTTCCAAAGTATGCTTGTTTAAACAGGAGCAGTAGGAACTGTCAACTCAAGAGCAGCTCAGCCAAGTGTATAGCATCTCATCTACCCCTGATCTGGCTGGCCATAGTCTCCTTACCACCAGGCCAAGGCAAGAGGCTCCAGGGAAAGCTGCAGGATCCCCTGCCTGCTGTTAGGAGACAATTAATCTTCCTAACACAGTTCTGAGGAACTCTGGACTGTTCTGGCAGAACCAAACCACACGCTCTTGTTTGCTAAGTCCACACAAATCTCTAAAACACCCAGCAAAGACAGCATGGGCTCCCCTTTGAGGGAAAACTCCCTGCAGAAGCAGCACACAGAGGACTGCTCTCTCCTGCAGTGGCAGCCCTCTCGTGTCCCCACTGCCAGGCACCAAGGGCAGGAGGAAGGGTGTGTTGGAGGTACAACCAGATGCTGTTTCCAGCAGAGGAAGGGCTTGCAACTCCACCCATGCATCTCTCGTGCCAGAGTTTTTTCTGTAACAAAGCACTAAACAAGATGCTTCTTGTGTCCAATGTGGATTCCTACCCCCCTCCACAAATCTCTCTCAACTCCCCCTTATAGCTCCTTCTGCCTTTAGATGGAGAAGTGACCATGTCTGGTGCTGCTAATTGAAAGGAGCTCCAAGCTTTGGCCAAAACGAGGCAGACCTTTTTGTCTCAGAGGCATACAGAGATACACAGAGCAGGCAGAGGAAGACACTGCAGGCTTATGGCTCACTGATCTGAGAAAGGCCTAAAGGATCCTAGTTTAGGGATGTACAATAATTTTCTTTCACAATCTTCACAGAAATCCAAACACACACACACACATACACACACATACCCCATTTACATTATCAACTCTTTATCTTTTAATATTTACTACTGGTACCTCATAATTACGTTCTCTTATTTCATACAGAAGCCCCCTGGGTTTTTTTTAACAATGCAAAAGTTTCTTCTGTATGTAATGGCCATGTTGCTATTGCTTCGGCAATTCTTTTTATGAAAAAAATCTGTGCAAGTTTTACCAGCAGTAGCGAAGTGTGCCTTACACCCTGGCTCCCCTGAGAACCAGAAAGCTTGTTAACTTCATCCTGTTAACTTCCACTCTGCTGTTCACAAGGTATAAAGATATAACCAAAAATAATTCAGCTTCACAAGTTCAAGAACCTTTAATTCAGCTCCTTGGATGTGAAGCATTCTTTTTCTGCAGCTTGGTGTGTCACACCATAACAACATAAAGCTTTAGAAAGGTAAAGTCCTAGACAGGAAATCTGACATCATGCAACTGCTCAGCGGCCCAATGTGCCAAGCAGAGCACATAAAAATGCAGAGAATTTCACCAGAGAGAGCCAAGTGAGTCCTGACAGGCTCTTTTAAAGTCATTAGCATTATATTTCATGGTGCACAGACCCCAGTACTGTGATGTTGAAATGTCACAAGTGATGTTTGCTTAACAGACAAGACTGATCTCACATGAACCTTTAACTAAAGGTAGAAATCACATACAAAATAAACTAACAAAAACTTTCACCGATTTTGTACTTAAAACTTGAAATGTGTCCTGTACCTCCCCAGTCTTCCCTTGCCAGCAACCAGGTTTTACCAGATTTTCAATCCCACGCTGTCCTGTCAGCATGCAAAACTTCCCCCCTCAAATCAGATTCCCCACCCACGCCTTAAGTGTATAACACAATACTTGAGGTTCTTGGGACAAGCACTTGCCATTGTGCTCATGTGTCATTGGTTTTTGTCATTGTGCCAGGTCATATGAAAACAAAGCAATTTTAAGTACAGTGGGTGCAATTGTTACAAAAATAGTTGAATGGGCTATTATAGGCACAGTGCTTTCTTTTAAAATACATGCATTCTTGAGATATATTGTAGGATGTTTCTAAATTCAAGGTGATTTTCCCAGTCTGAATACGTGGGAATATGTTGCGTGGGTTTTAAAGAAAATAAACTGATAATGCTTTGCAGCCTACCTCCTGATGTCTCATAGACAACAGATTAAAAACTACTGTTCTATATCAAACCATACCACTTTTTAGAACCCATTTGAAATTTCCTTTCTTACTTAAAAACCTGTAAAGATAGCAACCTGTAAAAGACAAAATACCATAAGCCTTCAGGTTGTTCGAAAATCATGGTAAGTATGGCACTTTCTGGAATTTCAGTCAATCTTACTAATCTGCTGTTATGTAACTTTTTTTAGATAAGTCCATACTAGCAAGAGATTTTTCAGCTTTGGAACTAACAAGGAAATAATTCAGTGAATAATTTCCAACCTCTGAATCTGATCTCAATTTCCTTATCCTGGGCATGCATTCACATTGTGTAGAGTTCATTTTTTCACCTTTTTTTTATGACTCTGAGCAACAGGCAAGGGGCCACATGAGCAAGCTGATATCCATATGTCTGTTGACAGTATCTGTCATTCCCAATAGTGGATGTGACTGCCAGGGATAGGCTGGGCACATATGTTGTCTCAGGAAGATAGGCCCTTACACACCTACTCCTGGCTGACCTGCTGATATCTGTCTCAACATCTCCTACATCTCCTACATCTCCTCCATCAGTCAAGTGTCATCCACCCCAGTCCCATCCCATGGTCTCTCACAAGATACAGATACAGGCTGGTCACACCCTCACAAAATTCTTTCTCCCTGAAATTGAAAATTGTTCACTGAGCAATCTCAGTCCTTTCTCCTAAAAATCTCTGCTCTTCTGGGCTGGTCCATGCTTGACGCTCGTCTTGCATTTGTGTTGTACCTTCATTGATCCATGTACAAAACAGAACTTCTCTGCCTCTTTCTTTTGGATATAGTAATTGCTCTTCTCTGTTCAGTAATTTCTCATCACAAGACCAGAGCAATCAGGGCTATCACAGGATACTTTGGCTGCCAGGTTAGTGTTGTGCTTTCCCGACAATTAGGCACAGGAACAATCTCTGAACATAAATGGGGAAAGCAGGGTCAG
Source organism: Geospiza fortis (assembly GCF_000277835.1). Taxonomy (NCBI): domain Eukaryota; kingdom Metazoa; phylum Chordata; class Aves; order Passeriformes; family Thraupidae; genus Geospiza; species Geospiza fortis. The sequence continues at coordinate 8,305,225 of NW_005054312.1, forward strand.
TGCCCCTTGGCCTTCCTTGAGGGTTTGTGCACCTGCCTCTCAGTCAGACCTCATTTTTACAGTAGAAAAATGAAAGATTAAGGGGTGAAGCTTTGTCTCTTTCCTTAATATGTAGCACACCTGAAGCCTTTTTTTTCTACCTGATTCACACTGGAGACCCCTATAGCCAGAGGAACAGAGATATAGTGGCCATTTCAGTGTGAAATGTCTAATGCAGACAATGTGATTGTGTATTGACTGATGGAGCATGAACTGTCACACATAGTTAGGTGACTTACATCACCACACTAGATGACTTATATCTTAGTTTTCTAACCTTTTCCCTTTCACACATAGTTAGATGACTTACATCTTAGTTTTCTAACCTTTTCCCTTTCTCAGGGCATGCTCTGCCAGCTCAGGCACAGTTCTTCCCAACAGCAGTTCATTGCAGCTTTCTTTGTAACCTTTCCATTTTGACATACACCTCACACTGACCATGATATTGCCAGTAATGGCATGTTTGTGACTCCTAATTGAAAAATCCTTTTCCAGTTTGATGCACCGTGTTACAATCCAAAGAACTTCTTTCATGATGTAGGAATCTCTTTCTTTGCTCTCTATGCACAGTTTTCCTGTGTTTTGTAAATGTTTTAACAGTGACCTGGGTCTGTTACAAGTTCTACCTATTTCTTGCATCACTTGCACTGATTGCCACTCCATTGATATTGTTTTCTGCTTCTCATATTTCTGCCCTCCATCAAGTTTCATTCTGTTAACTTTTTCCTAATACAGAGAGTTATGAGCACCAAGTGATCTTTTCAGCACCTTTATCTTTAGGAAAGACAGAGCATCCAGCATCTATTCGGTCAGTAAACTTTTTAATATCCCTTAATGATAGAAATAACCTCTTAGTCCTGAACAACTCACAGTATTGTTTTCCCTTTGCTGTCACCTTGAGTCCTTCCACGGTAAATGACTTTTTTTTCTTTTGGCAAGAATACTTTAGCACTTCCAGACTTTTCACAAAATGTCCTGCCTCGCTCCCACACTCCATCACACTGTGTGACAGTCTCATGTCACACATCTGGGTCTGCGCTGTTGAGCAGTCTTTCCTGCTCCTCCAGATCATTGTCACAGAAACATTTAATTTCCATTTTCCACAGCCACACATTGTTTGTGTGTCCCATGATTCTCAAGGCTGCTCAGGCTCAAGAGTACCTTTCAATATTACCTCTCTTTCCAGGTCTCTCACATTTTGCACTGCTGTTTCCTCGATGAGCAAGACAGGTTTCATGATAAATCCTTCATGACAAATGAAAACAATGAATAGAATAAGATTTTTTTTTTTTCAAATATCTGCTCTTTCCTCCATGTAGACTGTCACCATACTCTGTCCCTGTGCTCTTGTGTTTGACATTTAGCAGCCTGGTGTGCTGAGACACATTTGAAGCCTACCCATATGCCACAGCTGGATCTCTGCAGAACTTGTCATCAAACATGTGCATCTCATTAAGTTTCAGGTTTCAGTGCAAACACACTGTTTCACTGGATTATCCGAAACCTGCTCACTTTCAGAAGCTTTTGGCTTGATTGGAGTGGTAACTTCAGGTGGAAGTAATGAAAAATTTGAAAGTTTTACTTGGATTTGCCCCAATTTGACCCCAAAAGCTCAATTCTAAGCTGAATCTTAAAGGATTTAGGATAAAGCACAGTCATCTGGACTCATGTGACATTAGAGACTTCCAGTAATGGAATAATACTTGAGGCTTCATCATGTATATGTCACTGTAATTCTGCTCTCTTCATGTAGCTGCAGATTGCTTTATAACCAAATATAAACATATACGTTTTCCAGCAGTACTTGATAATGAAATTCCGAATGGATAGCTCACACTTGAAGAAACTGTTATTATCAAATGACTGCAATTCTACCTTTTCAGATTGACTACTGGGACTGGCCCTTGCAATATTGTGCTAAGCCAGTTCATCTTGTTGATATAAATCTGATTTCACTCAGTGACACATCCATTGACTATGACCCCTTATACACAAGAGAGAAGAAAAAAAAATCTTCCAGCTTTGAGACTTTTCCCTACCTTTGCTGTATCAAATAGGTCTGTGTGTAAGAGTGTTCCATGAATAAAACCTTCAGCCAGTGCCATCCTGTCTGTTTAAAGTCAATATCTACATGCCCATGGCTAAGGGCTCCAGGAAGAAGTGCTGCCATTCTGAACACAGTTTGCAACATCAAAAGATTTCTCCATGGTTGAAAATTTTCTCTGCTCCAGGAATTTCATTGTAACACAAGTGTGGATCTGTCAAACCAGCTCTACCTCTCCCTTAGCATATCAGTGTCCAAACACCAATCTTGGTAAAATACAAGCCAGTGTCAACAAAGCTCAGAGCTGAAGAACTAGCCTTCCTCCCCTCTCTCCTGGCCTGCAGCCATGCTACTGCTGCCTGTGCTCTGGTCACACAGAATTCTGTGTCCTCAGGAGGGGCAGCAGGGGTGCTAACTCACACAAAACTCAACTGCTGGGGGGCCACAGTTTTTGTGGAAACAGGGTTTTTTAGGCTCAGCCTATGTTTCCATTCCCTGTGAATTTCACTCTCCATGTCATTTCCATTTCACTCTGTAATATGAATGACAGCAAGTTAAACAATAATGAGGGCAATCATTTAGTCATGCCGAACTGGATGAACTGTGGGGTTACTAGAGATCTCATGCCACCCTTACCAATGGAGAGGATTGTCCCTGGGCTATGATCAGTCCCCCCCTAGATGTTGGCTTCTGTGTCCTACTGTCTCTCCTGCTCTGGTATCTTCATTTCCCCATTTACAAATCCATGTGTAACACTGAGGGTCCAAAGAACACCAGTGCCAGGGCATTAGTAAATCTATGTGTAGGAGGAAGAGGGTCAGAGCATTTCCAATTTCCAGAGTGCTTCCAGATCAGTCTGTGGCAAGTAAGATGTACATTTAATGCTGCTTATATATGCACACATATGTATGTGGGCAATCCTGGATGCACAGACAGGCTGGGGAATGAGAGGCTGCAAAGCAGCACTGTTGAAAGGGCCCTGGGTGCCCTGTTTATGGGAAGTTGGATCTGACTCAGCAGGGCCCTGGCAGCCAGGAGGGCCAACCCTGTCCTGGGGGCATCAGGCACAGCATCACCAGCCAGAAAGGGAGGGGATTGTCCCCCCTGCTCTGCACTGGGGCGGCCTCACCTCGAGTGCTGGGGGCAGTTTTGGGTGCCACAATATAAAAATGACATGAAGCTGTTAGAGAGTGTCCATAGGAGGGCCATGAGGATGGTGAAGGGCCTTGAGGGGAAGCTGTGTGAGGAGCAGCTGAGGTCACTTGGTCTGTCCAGCATGGAGGAGACTGAGGGGAGACCTCATTGCAGCTACAACTTCCTCCTGAAGATAAGAGGAGGGGCAGACACTGATCTCTTCTCTCTGGCAACAGTGACAGGACTCGAGGAAATGGCCTGAAGTTGCATCAGGGAATGTTTAGGTTGGCTATTAGAATAAGATTTTTCACCTGGAGGTGGCTGGGCACTGGAACAGGCTCCCCAGGGAAGTGGCCACAGCACCAAACCTGCAGAGCTCAAGAAGTATCTGGACAATGCTCTCAAGGCCCATGATGGGATTCTTTGAGTGTCCCATGCAGGGCCAGGAGCAGGACTTGACAACCCTTGGGGTCCCTTCCAACTTGACATATTCTGTGATTCTGTGATGTATATGCACATACATGAATGCAAGGTCCATATCCTCTCATTTGTAGCTACTCTCATTTTCAGACTGTCTCACAGCAATAAAAACATCCTTCTGAGTTAGGATAAAGGGATAAAGGGGCATCTCCTCTTTCTCATATGCTACAGAACATAGAGGTATGAACTTTATCTACAAGAATAAGTCTCCCCAGCCTAATTTGTAGGTATTGAATGAAACTCAACAATTAAAACCATTGTAGAAATTTTATAGAGGCAAATTCATGGACTCAGGTGAGCAAAATTCATTAATTCTTCCTGGGGCAGCCTACTATACCACCCTGCTTAGGTTTCTGCTAGCCCTGCTACAGCAGGAGCACACCTTGCAGCACAGTTGGCAGAATGGGAGAAGCTGCCAGGTGCTGCAGTTCATGGACTCATGTCTCAGTTCAAAGTCCCCTTTACCCATAGCTAAAGCTGAAATGTTTGTCTGTGAACAAGGGGCACTCCCTTGCCTGCATTTTGGTCAATGGACAGTCCCATCCACCAGCCACACATTCAGAGTTAGTGCTCTATGAATCCTGTGTGGGCAAACATGGGTCAGGACCTCATGTGGGATATCCATGATGATTAGAGTCTGGAGGTATGCTAGAAGCAGGGTGTTTCTGAACACCAGATTGGACTGTGATCCATGAGGACCCCCCATGGCTATCCTTCAGGGCAGAGGTTTGTCACCAGGCAGCATTATGAAACTCTCTGGCTTCAGAAAACTAGACAGCTGGACTTCTACACTGACCAGCTCTCTAGATTAAGTTATTTTGCACTCCACTGCCATGGTTTCCTTACCTCTAAAGGTAAGTGCCTCTCATGGCATGGGCTGCCAGGCAGACAAATACATACATACACTCCTCATTCACAGCTCAATGCAAAAAGTCAGCAGCATTCTGGTTGTTGCATTCACATGAAGACATTAACAAAAGCAACAGAGCAGCAGCCCCACCTTCCTCCTCTCCCTTCCTCCCATCTAACTGTGCTCAGTAATAAAATTTACAGCCTTAGTATTTGGAAATGCCCCAAATGCCTTTCCCTTGGATACCACGTGCAAACTGAATTAGGTCTTAGTTTAAGAATGTTGTTAAGAAATTTAACAGCTCTGCAGAAACAAGTGCAAATCACTCAGTTCTCTACTTTCTTTCCCCAGTCATTGGGACAGCCATAAAAGTGCAATGAAGAACCAAATCTGCTGTAGTTACGCTGAATGGAATTCAAATTTTGGAGACAACATTTCAAAAATGTAAAGGCTTCATTAACCAAGGAAGACTCAATGAGCAGGGATGAGTGACAACAAGATCCCCATAGCTAATGATAAGGTTTGTGGAGATCATTGGTGTAAAATGGAGCCCAAAGCCCACATTAATTTTTGCACAGTCTGCACCTGACAGCAATAAGGGATCAACCTATGTCAATCTGCTTTTTCACCTTGGCTTCCCACTTGTCTCCTAGAAATTCTCTGTGGCCATCAAGAGCTATGATTCGGGTTGTCCCCTGTTCCTTGAGAAACTTTTTTTTGGCCTAGGGAAAATGAGTCCGTGATCATTCTGTCATCCTGTTAATGATGAGAAGTGACAGAGCCAATCCATGGATTCAAATTCTAAGATTTTCAAGGCAAGGTTTTAAGGCTTGAGTGGAAATCTGAGCATGCCTTAAACTGCCATGGAAACCCAACAACTTGTCAGCTCAGGAAGGATCACTGCTACTGTGTGGAGGCTGAGCTCATGCCTGATGACATTTATGCTGCCTGTCCATGGGTAACTCACTTCCCAGAGACCCAGTCCTCTACAAATCCTTGAAGGTACAGGGATGGACTGAGTTTCAATGAGTGCTGAAATAAGCACACACTCCCCAGCTCACCCCAAGGGTCACTGAACTTTTTGAGGTTTGGCACAAATCGTTACATTCCTGCAGGTAAGGGGAATTTACATTATCAGCTTCACCTTATCAACTTCTTAATGAAGATCACCTCTTTGCAAAGGGCGTTATAATATGAGATTAATATTTCTGTCTGAGAGCCCTGATAAAGGGAGTGAGTCACACATCCTTTTTCTGTCATGCTTTGCAAGATGATGCAATATGACTTCAAGCACCACAAAAAAATACTCTTCTTTCTCGTCTTAAAGAAAAATGTTTGTTTTTCTTTCATAAGGAAGACTGAAGCTTTGGGTCATGGCAAGTTGAGCTCCTTGTGAAAAGCAAGAGGCCAGCACGGCTGTTTTTCAAAGGATAAAACTAAACCCAGTGTTAAATAAAGTTTATTGCTAGTCCTAAAATTAAAATCATGTTAGTCAGTGCTCTGATTTTGTCCATGAATAGACTATTTTCCTACAATGGTTCTCCAGGTTAGACTGATTCTATAATTGAAAATAAAATGATGCAGAGAAAAGTCAATAATTCTTCTACAAGGTTCTGGTACTATGACCACCCTGTGTCAATCAACACCTTTTTGGTTTCACAGTTCACTTAAAACTGGGATCCTATTGGCAGAGCTTGTGTTGTCTAGGAGTGTTCTAGGAATAGGGATATGTGGTTATATTTCTGATACTGTGTAAGGGATGAAGAAGGCTGGTATATGCCCCTGGGCCAAATTCAGTTCAATCATTTTCCCCACAGGCACAGCAGATTTCCCTCATGCCAAGTGAGACCACACATGCTGGTACTCGGGAAGATTTTGAACTTGTGCACACCTGTGAAATACACTCCAAAAGACTACATTGCAATCAAGATATGCAACAAAAATCCTAAGTAGAGTTTAGAATTGCTGATATTCAGAGATTCTTGAAAGACTAATGCTTTTCCAGTTTAAATATTAAAATAAAAACTCAGACCTTGTTACCCACACAGAGCCAGGTGGTGAGGAGGTGACTTCATTACATGAAAAGCACAGTGCAGGGTGCTGTGTGCACTCACAGTCATACTGCAAAATAGGGAGTTCCAGGTGCAGCATGAGCTAGATGTGAAAATGGACAAAAACATCCTACCTGCACTTTTCAAGAGAGTGAGGGGTTATTGCTTAGGTCAGATGTTGTGGGTAAGTCTGCACAAAGTAAGGATAGATCATAATGTGTACACTGGCATGATGAGCTTCAGCAACTTCCAAATTTTTATACTAAGATCTTTATGCAGTACCATTCCTGTTTCTTGTCAGGAAATAGCTCATGTCAAAATCCAAAAGTATTATGATTAACACCCTATCTACAATTTTGCAAGTAAAACGTTATATCATTTGCCTTTGAAGTGTTAATTACTTTACCACCTAAGAAAATATGATTCTAGGGAAAACACATTGCTGATCTGATCCAGAATTTGCTCTGCTATTCTCTCTTGGTGGAGACAGGTATCTAGGCAATTCTATTCTTCAGCCAAAAGTTAAAAGATCCAACTCAAGACTTCCAGCAAGAAGCTTTGTGTCCTCTGTTAGATGGGAAGGGTGGAGCTAGGCAATAACTGTGATCCTTTCTGATTTAAGTTTGTAACTGTGCCTTTCTGCAGTAGCCCCATGGGAACAATCACACAGATCTCTGAAAGCAGCAGAGCTTATAAAAGAAGAAGTAGTGGGAAGGCAGGATGATCCTCATGGCAGAGCTGACAGTGGTGGCGGCTGTTGCTTAGGAATGCACAGAAGCAGCAGAATTATAGAGTCTGGGAGTGCTTTCAAGAAAGCAATGGCTGAGGCTCTGCCACAGAGACTTAAAAAGCTGAATCCTTAGGGAAGAGGAAAGCAAACTGCTAGCATACACTAAATAAACCCTTTTATAAGTGGTTTTGGTTTTGGGGGTTTTTTTTTTGTTTTGGGGTGGGGTTTTTGTTCGTTTGTTGGTTTTGGTTTTTTGGGGGTGTTTTGGTTTTGTTGGTTTTTTTTGGGGGGGGG
>NW_005054312.1:8312925-8316741 GCF_000277835.1 Geospiza fortis
TTGTTGGTTTTTTTTGGGGGGGGGGGGTGGTTTGGGGGTTTTTTTGGTAGTTTAAAAAGTAAATCGCCTGAGTTTTGGAGCAGGTGGTATTCGTGCAATCAGGGAGCTGCTCCGTCGGCAGCTCAGCCCGAGCACTACAGTGCAGCAACAACAGAGGAGTTGAGGAGAAAATAGCGGGGAGGAGGCGCAGTCTGACTGCACAGAGATTAACTCCTTCCCTCCACTTCCAATCTCTCCGCAAAATTCTGCCGGAGGGGGAAGAGAAAACTCCATTTCTGTCGCCTCCTCTCCTGTAACTGGCCAGGAGCACGCTATGCTGTGACTGATACGGGACCTTCTGCGGAGGGACCTGCTGGTCCCGTCCTCACCTCCTGACATCCTGCGATGAAACCGGTCACTTGCAGCGGAGATCAGCACGCAGGGCTCGGAAACACCAGCCGGGTTTTCCTTTCAGCTCTCATCTGATGCTGCTCAGTCCCCTTAATTCTTTGGGTTAGTTCCCGTTTTCATTATCTCTGCCTTTGTCTTGCTGATGGTGGCTGCATCTCCGTCCAGCTGAACCCGGGCTGTGCAGAGCATGATGCCATCCCAGCCACAAAGGTTTTGAAGTTGTTTCTTTCTCTTTCAAAAGCGGACAGGAAAGTATTTCTCATTCTAAGGAACAAGCTCGGGAAGTGAAAAGCGGATCAGGTGATTCTGCCGTTTAACTCTTTTCTAGGTGGAAGAAGAAATAGTAATGTAAATTAAACACCAGTGTTCACACACGCATCCCCACCCCACGCCCACGCTTCTTGTTTGCCCTTCCTAAGTACTTTGTTCCAAAGGTTTTTGTTTAGCCGGGATGCTCGGGAATGGCAGCATTTCATACCAATAGCTGCATACTGATACAATCAGAGCAGAAACAAAGGAACTGCCTCTTACTCTTACTAGAGTCTTCAGGGATTAAAACGAAAACCCAAACCAACAGCTATCCAAGACACACAGAACAGGAACAAACCCTCAGCTAACTGGTCATTTCCACAGCTCTGAATTCTCGGTCTCACTTTCTCCTGTCATTCTCCGTGCTGTGTTTTGTAAGAGCAAGTTTGCAAGAACAAAGCGCTGCAGAGAAGCAGATAATATGCACATACATTGCCTTCTACTTGGTACCCAAAACACAAGTTTTTCTCCAGGCTGTACTGGGATAATAGTAATGTACAGAGATTAGTCAACCCATGATACCAAAAGCAACTTGAACGTGCTAAAACAACTTCCTAGAGAACGAAGTAAAAAGAAAGTAAAAATTACACATTTTGCTTAACAGCTGCAGCAGTAACATCAAACCCACCAGCAAGTATGAGATTTAATAGCCAGGGCGTTGTCTCTTTCAATAAGCAGTATGAATATGTATCAGTTAACAGGCTTAGGATAGAATTCCTTGAGTTGGGGCAGCAGGGGTCTAAAACAGAGGAAGGTCAGCATTTAAGCCTTCTCCAGTTGCTTCAGTTCATCTCAAGTGTAGCAATTCCTTATGCTGTACAGGTCAGATTTGGTACAGGTCCTGTGGGACCCAGGGTTTATGCAGGGCTGTAGATTATGCATCCCTGCCAATGATTTGGTGGGATTGCCACTGCTGTGTTCCCCACAGAATGCTTTTGCATCATACCATTGAGTATAATCTGACTGCAGAAGGCACAAATAAAGGATGGTATGAACCTTGACTACTGCATATTCAGCTTCAGCTTTCAATGTGTGCATGTGTGCAGGTGTGGCCTGATTCCTAAAATAAATGGAAAGTGAGAAAGCGCAAATATTTAATCACCATTTCTTGCCAATCCTGCCCCTCTGTAGGAAAAGCGATGCAGAACTAGGACCACATATTTTCACTTCTTCCATATGAAAATCACAGGTCTCAGTGTAACATAAGAGAAAGCTGAGAAGGCTAGAGGAAAGCAGTAGAATTAGCAGGTAGATCCTGTGAGAAAGTGAGACCTTTTCTATCCTGTCTCTGTAATCTAGCTGGAGCATCTGCTATCCAAGTTGACATCAGCAGTCTGGCTAAAGAGAAATGCTTCCTGTCCCTTTACAGCTCCTGATGTGTTGCATCAAATGCCGTCAGTTCAAATTAAGCACTGCTGTTTTCTCCCTGCGCCCTGCCTGCTGCCTGATTTGTTGCACTTCTGCATGCAGCTGCAGTGGATGCGCCCTGGCAGAGGCTGGTAACTGCCCTGCTCCCTCGATAGTTTGAGGAAGCAGCATGGCCAAGTTGGCAAATCACCGTAACAAGGATCAAACCTGCCCAGCTCTGCACATCTCTGAAACCGGTCCTTTCCCTCCCTGTTTAACTCCAACGTTTTATTTAGACAGAAAGATTGCAGTCTAGCAGCCATTCAGAACAGGAGCCTTGTGCTTGGGCAGCCCCCAGAAAACAGATTTCCAGACTCAACTAAGTACATGGTCTCAAATAAAATGGAGCAGCACTGAAAATAAGTGCAGTGCACCCACCTTCTGCTGTACTGTATATTAAATAGTGTTCCATATCCAGATGCTTCTACTTTCTCCAAAGACCAGTTTTCTACTGATGTGAAACATCTAGAGAGACCATTCAAAAAGTACAAATAGATACAATACTGAAGCAAGGATTTTTGGAGGAGATAAAAAAATCTCAAACTGTGAAGATGTAAAATGATATTCTTCTGAAAACTGGAATATACAAAACCCATATAATTTTTTGGACCCTGTGGCTTGTCCTCCCAGTTCTTAGCTTAAGTTCTTATCTTTTTGGATCTGAGACTGTCATGAGACACCAGCTGGCAACTCAGCCAGACAGAGCCACTCACTCAATCCCTCACAGTGGGATGAGGCAGAGAATCAGAAGGGTAAAAGTGAGAAAATTTGTGGGTTGGGATAAAGACAGTTTAATAGGGAAAACAAAAGCCACGTGCATGCAAGCAAAATAAAAAGAGTAATTAAATCACTTCCCATGAGCAGGTGTTCAGCCTTTCCCAAGAAAAGAGGGTTCCATCATGTGTAATGGTGACTTGGGAAGGCAAACATCATCCAACCCTTCCTAGTTCTTCCCCCAGCTCCATGTGCTGAGCACAATGCTGTATGGTCTGGAATATCCCTTTGGTCAGCTGGGGTCAGCTGCCCTGGCTCTGTGCCTTCCCAACTCCTTGTGCACCTCAGCCTCCTTGCTGGTGGAGTGGTGTGAGAAGCAGGAAAGGCCTTGACTCTGTATAAGAAGAGGTCAGTGATAACTGAAACATCCCTAAATTTTCAGAGGTGTTTCCAGAACAAATCCATAACACTGGCCCCCACCACCTATTGAGAAAAAAATTAACTCTACCCCAACAAAATCAGCACAAAGACCAAACACTCTTCATTTCCTCTCATCTCTTAAATGACATCACTGGACTGTTGAGCAAAAGAGTTTCGATCACAGCAAACACAATTTTTCCCTCATAACATACTGAAGATCAGCTTTGACACCATGCCAGACTCTTAAAGGCTACCAAATTAATGTTCTGTTTGACCTCCACACACTAGCCCTGGGATTCCAGGCTTTTAGAAGCCTTGTGCACAAGGTTTCACACTGACTACTTCAGGAAGATAAGCGTGGGTCAGAAAAAAACTTTTGCTTTGCCGTGGGTTGGAAAAACACTTTTATCTCTCCTGACTTTAGAGACTATCTTCCTTTTTCAGATGCTCCAATAACATTATAGGGCTTCATCTGTTGGAGGAAATGACTTGCACAGTCCAAGCTTTCTTCCTATGTTCATCCTGGAGATGTTGCTTTTTCAGATATCCTGCCTAATGCAGCCATTGACTCCAGCT
>NW_005054312.1:8316789-8334578 GCF_000277835.1 Geospiza fortis
TTTTTGATTTGTCAAGACACACACTTCACTGCAGAGCTGTCCTTTGTTGAGCAATAAAGGAGGCTGCCTTCTCTTGCTAGTACAAAACAAGTGGCTCAGAAGGAAATATCTCACAATTTATTCAAAAAGCCTGCCCAAAAGAAAAACAACAGACAGAAAAAGTACAGGTTTAGGTCCCTTAAAGTGTCCTGAGAACTATATACACTCTGCATTTGATTAGACTGTAGTGTGATATAGTGGGAAACACCACTGGAGCCATAATGAACCCACAGGACATCCTGACAAGTTCCCAGACTAAACATGAAACCACAGTCTCTTGACTGTTTAATATGTGTTTCTTTTTCCCTTGCATTTCTTCTCTGGTTCCCAGTGCATTAATTTATCTTGTCCACAGACCTGAACATCTTCTAAATACTGTGAATACTGTGTTCTCTGCCTGCTCCCTCTCAGGTAGAGCATTGCCTTACTACTGAAGACTTCAAGTAGGTTTCTTGCCAGGTAAAGAAGTGCAACTGGCACTTGCTGGGACTTGCACATACAACCACACCCTTTCAAACCCTTCAGAAGGAGTGTCTCAGAGCAGGTTTTCCCACTGAGAGACATGATCTTCCACCTGTTGACCTCTGGAATGAAAATTAAGAAGGAATGTGTCTCAGTAGACCATGCAAATGTTGGGAGAAATCCTGCTCCTGATACTGCTGAGAAAATCCTCTGCTCCTCTTTTCTTTCAACCCTTCTTTCCAAATTGAAAAAACATTTCTCATTTGACATGCCTATTAAATTCAGAGACACCCTGCTGCATAAGAAAGGCTGATGCAATGAAGGATTCTGCAGCCCCTTTCCAGCACCTCATGGTGCTAAAACAAATACCAGATATTCACCATGGGACATCAAACAGGTGAGCACAACCCAGCTCAAACTGGTCATGCCATAGGGAAAACCTCCTTACAGCAAAATGGAGATTGAAAACTGGTGGGCTTCCAATGCCATCATGGCATGGAGTCTTAAAAGAGCTAGCCCAGATCCTGAAAACCCTAAAGCATATGTAGCAGGAAGATTCATACAGGCTAATTTACACCTGCTACTCTGCAGTTAGTTTGAATATCTCCATAGAGTTCCTGAACACAAACACAGAGAGAAAGAATGTCAAAAATTTAACATACATTGCAGTGTTTACTATAAGGACAACTAACAATGATCCCTCTGTGATCATACAGCAGAATAAATTGATTGGAAAGAGCAGTCAAGAAGCGCTTGTTAAAGCAAAGAATCTACTGAACTTCATTCTTCCCTCCGATTTTTGCACAGTTTTGGCACTTTTATTTAGCAAGTGTTGCAGTGCCTCTCACTGAACAAGAATTAGGTGTTAGAATAAACTTCTGCCAATAATGCTGACTAAACACTTGTGATGCGGAACAGATGGAGAGATGCAGCTGAGTGGCATCCACATGCATTTTATTAATTTCTCCTTTCTTCTTCTACCCTATTCCTAACCCAAGTCTCCACTATTGAAATAAAGATTGCTGAATCTACTGAGTCCTCCCCCGTATATGGTCAATATCCAATTGCCTCTGTAATATGGTCTACTGTTTTATCAGTCCAGTCTTACATGTGTTGTAACAATGCTTTCCTCATTTTCCTTGTGAGATAATTCATCAGTCTCCTAGACTACATGACAGTAGTGCATAGGTCCGAAAATTAGGCAAGAGAAGCTGTATTCTAACTCCTCTGTAAGACATCTGGTAAACAAACCTGGTTCCACAACTTCTCTCTTCATGTACTTCAACTACCACTAGATAGTTATCAAACCTCTGTAGCACAGTCAAGTTCTTCTTTCTTGAGTCTTTTTTCCCCTCATTGTCTTGTTTGAATGTAGATACAATGCCTGGTTAGAAGCAGTAGCTGAGTACTGTCACTAGGTAATTTTTAGTCTTGTTCCACACACACTGAAGTAACCAAACATTTCAGTTAAATCCAGATGTTCGCAGTTCTTTATTGAAAGTTGCTAAGGTAGGTTTGGCACATTTTTCTAACCACTTCAAGTTGTTCTGCTTTCTCTTAGTTTCCTGTAGAAATCTTTCTCATTGAATAAACCCCTTCCTCTGGCAGAATAAAGTATGTTAAATCAGACATTCATTTTTTTAATGTCTGGCACTTGTCCTTGTTAGAACAGAAATCAAACAAATCCATATAGAGAGGATTCCTAATTGTGTAATAAATCGCCCTTGTTTAACCCAATGTTGTCTGTATGAGCAGAGGCTTCTACAGAGCTGAAGTTGCAACATGCTTTAGTTTGCCAGTAACCACACATTTGCTGGAAGTCTTCAGTGACATCTACATGAAGGCCCAAATCCTAAGAGGTTGCTCAAGCAACCAAGTGGAAATTAAAAATCCCGTTACTCATGGGTTTGCAATGAAATAGCTCATTTAAAGTCATGAGCAGGACATGCATTCAGCAACTCTGAAACACAGCCATGCTCAGGAACTTCAGGCCAAACTCTATTATAAAACAGGGTGAATCCTGATGGATACAACTGCCTTGAAGGTCTCCTAGAGACCACTGGGAGCTTGCCACACCTGTGCAGCAATAATCAAAAGTAGATCCATTCTTGTCAAGATTTGAACTGGAACTCTGTCATATATGAACATTTAAGTTAGTTGAGAATTATTTCTGTAGGCAGTAGTGTGTTAAAATGTTTATAAAATTTTATAATATGGGGAAGGGAATCAACATAAGAGGAAGAAGGTAGCAACTAAGAAGAAAATTCAGCAGGGAATTTTGAGGGGATATCTTTTCTCATATCTTAGTTATTACTGAAAGAAATGAACTAGGACAGGCTGGGGGGAACCTTCTGGAAAGCAACTCTGTAGAGAAGGACCTGGGGGTCCTGGTGGAATACAAGTTGCCTATGCCCAGCAGTGGCCAAGAAGGCCAATGGGATCCTGGGGTGCATATGGAGCAGCATTGCCAGCAGGCTGAGGGAAATGATCCTGCCCCTCTGCTCAGCCCTGGTGAGGCACATCTGGAATTCTGTGTCTAGTTCTGGGCTCCTCAGGACTAGAGACATGGAGCTCCTAGAATAAGTCTGGTGGAGGGCAACAAAGAGGGTTCAGGGACTGAAGCGTCTCACAAGGAAATGCTGAGGGACCTGGGCCTTCAGCCTCAAGAAGAGAAGACTGAGACCTCATCTATGTTAATAAGTACCTGAAGTGAGGGTGCCAAGAGGAGGGAGCCAAGCAATAGGACAAGAGGCAGTGGGCAGAAAGTGATGAACAGGAAGTTTAATCTGAAGGAAGAACTTCTTTATTTTGTGTGTGATCACATGCTGGACTGGCCAGAGAGAGTGTGGAGTCTCCCTCACTGGAGATATTTAGGATCTATCTGGACACAATCCTGTGCCATGTGCTCTGAGATGGCCCTGCTTAAGCAGGGAAGTTGGATCAGATGACTGTGGTCTCTTCCAACCTGACCCATTCTGTGATTCTGTGAAATGGCCCCAAACAGACAAATATGGTCATAGACTTATGACATTTTGGATTTAAAGAAACTGAGATTCAGTGTTAAAGCATGAATCTGTAACACAAAATGCTTTTTAGGTAGAATTAAGTACAATATTTTGCTAAATCAGGAAGCTAAGTGCCTGACTGCTGACTTTGAAATGTTTCCATCACCTTTTTAAGAAAGAAAATTTAGTATCTTAACGATTTCCCCTACTCCTGAAATACTTTTCTTCTTCTTTAAATGGGCCATCACTACTAAACGCTCAGAGATGTACAAGGAATGTACAAAGCAAGAAATGGTGTAATGCAAGCACATGTTTTGTTCTCCCTTTAAAACATACTACTATTAAAGATAGAAAACCCATATCTTAGTTTAGCTCCAGACCATTCAGAGATAGGTGAAATATTCATTCAGAAATTCAGGAATAAGTTCATGTACAAGAAGGGAGAACAAAATGCTATTGCTGAAGGGAATTAAAAAGGGGAGAGGGACCTTAGATATGAAACATAATATTCTTCAGGCTATTATGTTACCCACTTGTGTTAACATCCAATATTTCTTCTTTTAAATTGCAAATTGTATGCCCTGTATTTTAAGGCATCAAATTATACTGCCATATTGAGGATTATTTAAACAATCCCAGTAAGTAGGTCAGTCAGTAATTTACTCTTGGTTTATTAGAGGGTGCTAAAAGAAAAGAGCAACACCGTTATTTGTTAAATGAACAGCTGGATCCAAATGGTTGGGGGAGAAAAAGTCATTAGTTGAGGAAGTGTTTTGTTAAGATTTCTAGCATAATGAAAAGTATGGCAAAACCTTTGTTTACCACAAAAATTTGTGTAGGGAGCAAACACAATTAGAGCAACCTCCTTTGCACAGTAGGTTGGATTAAGCATCAGGAGGAACAAAGCAGAGTTCTGATGACCCAGGGGACCAAGATGGGGGATGCATTTGGTCTTGTGCAGCCTCATTAGACCAGGTTTTTCCACAACCAGAGTGGAAAGACTCCAGAAGCTGATACTGAGTGAAAAAAAGGAGAAAAGGATTTCAGTCAAATTTCTTTAGAATCACAAGCAAGAATTATTCAATTATGATTTTGACATACACAAAGGCAAAAAATTATTAAATTGTGCTTATGAAACCAGAACAGCTTTCTGGCATCAAACCTCAGATATTTACTTGGTAAGTAATCTCCAATTTCCCAGTGTTCCCACTGGAAATTCTCTCCAGTACTGTAATGCATCAAATGAATTCTAAAGAGAAGATATTGATTTTGATGCGTGGCTGTAGGTAAATATATAAGGCTAGAATAAAGCTATTGAAAGGCTTTAGCTGAATGGCATAGAAGGGGGTGAAAAGGGCAAAGATCTGGTCTTAAAGCTGGTAGAACAAGGCCCTGACACTCATTCTTCCTTCTGAAAGCAGCATCAGCAACTCCTCCATGTGAATACTGCGTGGTGAGGGATTTTCATGGCTTTGGATAGAGATGGTGGTGATGTCCTGCCTGTGCATCATCATCCTCACCACCACCCAGAACTAATACTTTGCATTCATAACAGAGATAAATGGTAATAATTTTTGGCTGTTATTTTACATCAGTATAACTGTGCCTGGGCTGTGGTAATAAACCAAAAGTTTTGCTGATGTTGGCCCCAAGAGTTCCTTGAATACTAGCTCTCAATTACAGTTTGTCTTTTCCTTTGCCTAGAAACCTTGCTCCATAAAAACAAGTTTTATTCATGAACCTAGCTCTAGCTGGCTTTCCTCAGTGCAAGAGACTGATTTCAAAAGTTCAGCTCCCTTTCCCTCCCTCACAAAGAAATTTCTTTTCATAACCTCTGAAGCAAAAACATAATTAAATTTCCAAATCACTGCTACAGGATTTTATGGGAGGCTTAACTTTCCAGAAGACTCTGCAATAAATCAGAAAGGCTTTATTAAGAGCTAATTTAAAATATCCTGGTAATTTTTTTGCCCTTACAGAAACATAGAGATCAAGTAAGATCATTACATTGTTCCGCTATAGAAAAGAAGTCATGTGGGGCAGTGAGCAAGAAATGGTTTGTCAGAAGGTCAGCACTGGGACAATCCCTGGTCTCTATTTAGTTCTCAGTTTTCTAAGTTCATAGCCTGTGGAGGGTAACAGGATCTTCCTATTAAATACTGGAGAATGTTAAGCAGTTACAGAATACAATTTTTGAGCTTATTACAAGAACCAGCTTTCCACAGAAGTCCAAGTCTCCACTGTTCAGAGCATCAGGAAACTTTGGACAAATGCATACACACAGGCATCTGCATCTTTAAGGGCTCAGGAAACAAGTACAGACACAAAATATGAACTGAAAGTCAATAAATTATGGTGCCAGCCTGATGGGGGAAAAACATTTCATCAGAAATTCATTATGAAGGAAAACCCTAGATCCTTTTCTGGCACCTGTCTTGTGATTGAAGAGTTCATTAGCCCAGATATCTCAGACAGTCTTGTAAGCAGCAGTATCAGTTCCTCTTCTCCAGGTAACCAGGAATCAATCAATTTAGGACATCATGCATCACATTTCATCTGGCAATCCAGAAGCCAGCAAAAATTGCACAGCACAAAGAGTTGTTTCCTGAAGAAAACGCTCTGTCTGCCCATTGACTCTTGAAGCTCGTGGCTAATCCTGAGACACAAGCAGTGTGAAGAGCAGAGAGTTCATGTGGAATCCTTCAGGTGGCACAAGCATGGACTGCTGTTTTCTCCAAATTCCAAACCCACATTCATTGCTGACAGCTGTGGTGACCTCATGTGTGTCCAGCCTCGTGTCCTGTCAGCAGGATAATGCAGAGCTGACTAAACAAACCCAAACAAGAAATTCAACACCTTGCAGATGGCATAGCCTGCATAGTCTCACTGTTACCTTGAAATGGCTGTAGCACTGAGGAGAGGCTGACAGAAAAACTGACAATTCTTAATCCATTTTGAGATGAGGAGGATGACAGAGTCAAAACAGGTAAGCCAAGCTTATTAGTGTCTTTTGCCATTAGAGAACGTGTGTGTCTCTGCCACAATGTCTAAGCATGTCAGTATTTCCACAGTCAAGGGAAGAGAGAGATGACCAAAAAGGATCAAATGTTGACCACGGGAAGCCACAAAACTAATGCAGTCACCCAAGTTTGTACAGGGTACACAAACTATCCAGGCTCCAGAGAGTCAGAGGGGTCAGGCATCATGAGTGATGAATCACCTTTTTCACAGTTCTCTCCTAAAACAGGAGGACTCATAAATAAGACTGCAAACAGCAGGAGAGCAAACAAGGATCCAGTAATCCCTTGTCTGAAAGCAAGTTTTACTCTGTGCTGCCCTGGCCCCCACAAAAATGGCCTTGTCAGTCTGTCCTGTCTATACCTACCATCTCACCACAAGAGGCTACAGAAGCACAGTGCATTAACAGACTTCCTCAGCAAAATTCCACTTCAGAAAATATTTTACTTGAAAAGAAACTGAAAATTCACATAAAAATTAGATCATCTAGCCCATAGGATATGAAAAAACTTTCCACAAGAAGCAGACAGATGAACAGCTAGACTAGGGCAGCAGGATTTTGCAAAATGCCTGCTCTGTAGCATCTGGCTGATATAATGAATCAATAGATTACTGGCTTATGACCTGTGGAGTTTCCATTCCCTTGCAGAGCAGAGAGGAATATGGGCTAGGACATGCTCTAGCAGAACAACTCAGTAGTACAGCACTTAGGCATTAGCTACAAAATGCTGATGAAAAATACACCAAAAGTAGAGCTCCTCCTGGAAATCCCACTTACTAGTATTTTAACCAAACCCATTTTTATGCCTTGAGTAAACAAACATATGAGGAAAAAATGAACAGCTAAGAAAGGTTTGGATTTTTTTTTCATTTTTAAAGTAACAAATAGCTGACTTCTACACTGATGACTTCTCATTTACGAGGTGCCATTTGGTTTTTAAAAGCTTAACAGAGACTGTAACTACACTACTGCTGCTTGTCAGATTTGTAATCTAAAATTCCATCCCTAACACAAAGCAATTGGAAGAAGAATGCAAAAAAGTGTTTGCATTTCTGTATGAATGCAGAAGGTATGGCCTCAAATGCACACCCAGAGATGCAGCAGCCTCACGAGGGGTGCCCACTGCCCCAGCTGAGCATGGCCAGAGCAGCTCTGACACCACGCCTGGGGGAGGGGGCTTGCAGGGAGGTGGCCTCTTCGGGACAAGGATGGTGAGACTAGCCAACTCTGTCCTACAAGCTCTGCCTGTTATACCTAATGGATGGATACTGGATGAAAAGGATAAAAGCCTACAGAACAGGCTAATGGTTATTATGGGGTGTAATTGGATTGGCAGACTGGGGATCATACCCAGACTGCAGCCTCACAAAGAAGCTGAGCCAGGGTAGGATCTTGTAAGCTAGAATCCTGGAGTTTATTTTAATATTAAAAAAAACCAAAAACCAACAACAAAAAACAACCAACCAAAACACATAATTGAAAGCATTTATCTGTTCTGTGTATCTATACTTTCAGGACAAAAAAGGATAGCAGAAACCAAAAGCATACCTACATCAGATGTTAGGTGTTACTATGAAAAAGTAAAAAGTGAATTTATATTATTTAACCATAATGAAAAGACCAAACCTGTGAGGGAGCTATAATAAAGAACAAGTTCTTATTTCAGCCGTGGAGCCCTTTAAAGACATTGCTCTTACATACCAGGTCTAAGGCTTTCTTGAGGAAGACACTACCAAAAGCAAAGCTGGGCAGGGAAAAAGGAAGGTTATTCTTCTGTACTTCTCAGTTTCAGCACAGAAGCTGTTTCAAAGCAAAGAATAAAGTTGCTGTATTTCTTGAGGCAGCTGAGGAAAACCTTCAGGGTTTGCTGTGAAGGTGCAGTAATCTCTGCATTCAGCACAACACTGCACATGCAGCAACATCTTTGGCAGCTGGGCCTTACACACTGTGCCCTTTATACACAGGAACACAAGGCAGTTCTTAATGCCTGATCTCAAGCCTGGAATTCTGTCCATAAGACAGAGTCTATCAGACTAAGACATTTAATAACACATTGCTCTTACCCTTAAGGTTCCTCAGTGAAACCAGGGCCTTCCCACTGAATTCAGCTTTCCCTGAAAAATCACTGCATCCTGCAGCCACCTAGAAAGCAGTTCCCTGCCATCCCCATCCCCCTGAATGTCACCTACAGATTTGAACCTAGCAGCCTTTTCTTGGGACTAACAATTTATTAGCTGCCAGCAAGTAGCTATTTTTCCAGAGTGGTTGGGATATGAAGAAGCTGTATTGATAAATTGGGCTCTGAGCCCCTGAGAGAGCAGCCTCTCTCTGCTCATGGCAGGACAGGCAGACATGGCCTCTCATGTTGGCAGGCATCTGTTGGGGAAGCAGCTTTCTGACATGATGGCACATCATGTTCCTCTTTGTGTGAAGAAAAAAAAACCAAAACACTGACTAGAAAAGCCAGAGCTCCTTAAAATGGTGTTCCCATCAATATTCACAAGAATCAAGAAAAATTTCCCCTCTCATCAGATGTTCTCTTGCATTCAGATAATGGGAATGAGAAAGGACAGCAAAGCAGGAGAAGCAAAACTGATTTGCTTTATGTAGATGTGTGCAAGCCTCTACTCTGATCACTCCATCCACGTTCTCACTAACTCTGAACAGGGATACTCCTTGTTTCTCCTGATGTGTCACTGGCCAAGTTTCCCTGTTTGTCTCCACCTCTCCTCAGAGGCATCTTGGAATTCTTCAAAGAGGTGAATGGGTTTGGCATTTAGATGACTGGCCTTCAGCTACAGACTCAGACCCTGAATCACGAGAGCCAGACCTCCCTCAGTCCTGGAGCTCAGGCTGCTTCTTTGTCAACACTCCATTAAAGCAGTATTTGCACACTGGGCCCTCCGTGCTCCTGCTGGTGGAACTGTACCCTCCCAGCAAGCTGATCCAGGTCTTCAAAACCCACAGGAATTTCAAGAAAGCCAAAACTGCCAATCAGCCTTCATCTTGCAAGACCTAGCACTGCACTGCCATGATCATGGTTACTTTTGGCAGAAGGCTGAGAAGGAATGTCAGGAAGTTACAGCAAATCAAAAAGATTTTTTTTCTAGCTCATCTAGAAAGCTGGATACAAGTTAATTCTTCCTCTAAATAAAGGGAAAGGAGGAGAATGTGAAAGGCTGAATTTCAGGAGGATCTTTTACTTCACTGCAATGCAATTTTTAAACACTCTTAAGTCACATAGCAAGGTAGACTTCATTAACTTACTGATAGGGTATTAAAAAGAAGATTAGAAGGACAAATAACAGAGAGAGACAGGAGATTAGTGAAACGTTTCACATGCAAAACTAGAACTGCATTGAGGAATCTGTCATCCTAGCCTTTCCCTATCCTCTGATGGCATCATTTCCAGTGAAGGAGTTTGTGTTTTCATTATGCTCCCTCTGTAAACTACTAGTGAATTGTTACAACTAAGAAGAAAAGCAGACAGACAGCTTCTGAGACTGACCAAGAGGAAGGTGCTGTCTGCAGAAAAATTAATTCAGGAGAATGGGCAGGCATGTCTAGAACACATTACATCCCTTCTTTTCTGATTCTATCCTTCTGTCATTTAAAAGTATTGGCCCACTCACCAACTTCAGAGCTTGCAATTCTGCCTCTTGCATCTACCACTTTATGGTTTCACACAAATGCCAAAGTCATCAGGATGGAGTCTGTAAAGGAGAAAAAAAAAACCAACAAAAACCAAAAACAAACAAAAAACAAAAACAAAAACCCAAAACAAAACAAACAAACAAACAAAAAAAAACAAACAAAAAACCAAACAAACAACCAAAAAACAACCAAACCAAACCCTGTCAAGCCAAAAAATCCCCTTGTTGCCAAGGCAAACCCCAGTCCAGATGTGTTGGTAATTTCTCACTCGCCTGTATGACAAAATGAGTACAGATTAAATTTCCATCTCTTGCCTTCCATTCTGCCTCCAGGAATAACACAGTCTTTCCATACCTTAGAATAGAGGCATCAAGCCTCCTCCATGAACATCCATGGCAGTAACCAATTTTTTTTCCATGCTTCAGTCCCAGACAGAGCTGAGAGGAGAGTAAAAAGGCTTTTTACAATAATATATTTCAATGTGCTTTACAGCCACAAGGAAGCAGGTCAATTATGACAGTTCCTGAAGTGATAATAACTGAGGCAGATTTACTGCATTGCTCTTTGGAGTCCAGCAAGACTTTCTATCATATTTAGGTAAGACATCTTATCAAAGCTGTAATTCCATTGCACTGAGATACACATACCTATCACAAGCACACTGAGGGAAAGCCTCAAAAGTAAGCACAGACAAATGATCTATTTTTCTTTCGTTCTGTGTAAACAAATTATTTATCACAGAGACTTTAACAGAACTCACCATTACATGAACAAAGTAGGCAACTGGGCATTATGATCAAAATTTTGAAAAGCAGACAGAGACAGGGTGCTCACTTTGTGACATTTTACAGTGATCTCTGATTGCCAAAAGAACAGAGCAACAATCTCTCTCAATCAGCCTAAGCTTGGCACCCTAAATGGATAATGATTTTGAAAAACCAAAGGGAAAGTCACTGAAATTCCACCTCTACAGAGTGAAATTTGCCTTGGACCTTCACGAACCTCTCCTGAGGCCGATCAAGTAGTTTTAGGGCCAATGTTATGTAAAATGGTGTGACACTCCCATCTGCAGAACTGTAAGGGTGATACAGCAAAGCAGATACGATGCACTCTGGAGTTGAATCACCAGAGGAACACCAAGACTCCTGTATGTCTTTCAACATTAAATAAAACCAAAGTGGTTTTTCCCACATAACTGATAGCTGGTACTGTATCCAAATGTCTAACAAAAATTGGCTGGCTTTGAAAGAGATTTTTTCTGGCTTCCTTCCAAACTGCTCTCAAAACTATCTCCATAAGATGCAAGCCTCCAATGTAACAGACATGCAAGAAAAAAAGATGCTCAGTAGTTGCATATATTAAATCCTGAGATATTTTCCACTGTTGCAGGTGTTGAAAGATCACCTGGTCCAAACTTACCTCAGCTCAGATTTTTTATTCTTTCCCAAAATACATAAATGAAGGAAAAAATGACATAATTTCTTTTAAACTCCTCATCCTTGCCTTCCCAAAATTAATCTCTTGCCTTCTTCCAAAATGTGTAATCAAATGGTAGAAGACATTATTCCCCTTTCTGAGCAAGTAGTGAACAAGTAAACTCCATCTTGCTTGATGGAAATGCTGCAGAGATGCACTCATTTTTTGCCACTTGACAGAAATTCTTTAATTTTTTCCTTTTTTTTTCCAAGGAGAGGAAAAATTCTTGTGCCAGCCCTGGGATATGAAGCCAAAATTACAAGAACACAAATTATCCATGCTACTGCACCATTGCTGGGTAAGGCAGCCTCTCTGGAAACAATAGCTGGGGCTTGAGGTATCCACAGGGAAAAGAGAACATTGTGCTTGATTTACTGCCCTTCTCATGGGATTTACTCTTGGCAAAGTGCCTGTGTGGTTTATGTCAGAAGAGATACATGATTTGCATGTGCATCCAGTGCTCACTGTGAGGTAACTATTTCGTGCTGATGGAGCATACCAAGAAAAAAAAAAAAAACAAAAAACAAAACCCAACCAAAAACAGACCTGAGAACCATCCTCCATCAGGAAAAGCCAAAGGCCTGACAGGCTCTGGTAAGAAAGGGAGAACGATGAATACCCACAATATCTCTCCAACAAATCAAAAAGCAGTGATGAGAAGAAATTACTGTTAGATTTTGTAATTAGATAATGGCAGAACAGTGTGAGTGCATGAAAATCTGCAACAAGGACATGAAACAGGCACATTTCTGGATCATTTTTGCCCTTTTTCTGCTGTTTGGATCATTTTAGAAACAGACACTACTTTTTCCAGATGTGTATTAGTACAAGTAATGTAGATAAATATAGATGGGCAAATAACACTTTGATCAACATATTCAGGTGGAATCAGATCAGTATCCATCAGAAATATTCCATGATCCTGTACATTTAAAAACAAACCTAACTCAAAACCGAAACAACTCCATCCAAGAAAAGAAAAGCACTCACCCAAACTTTTTACAAGAACAAAGCTTGCAAGGTGAAATCTGTGGTTTTGCTCTATCATGAAATGGAGAACACTTTTGCAACTGCCCTGGAAGTTGCAAGTCATGGGCTGGCTGTGGTCCAGCTGTCACCTGCTCTATGTACAGTTCCTATGAAGTTAAAGGTGAGCCAGGAGAGTAAAGCTTCCGGAGATGTGCTACTATAAAACCACAAGCAATTTTAAAAGCATCCAGAAGTGAGCATCTCATTCCAGGAAAAAACAAGCAAACAAACAAAAAACCCAAACAAAAAAATCCCACCCCAAAACAAAACAAACAAACAAAAAAAACCAAAACCACAAAAAAAACCAAAACAAAAAAACCCACCACAAACAGACTCAAAACAAAAATAAAACAAAAGGAAAACAACAAAAGGAAACAAAAAACAAACAAAATGAAAACCAAACCAAAACAAAAAACTACATCTTTATTTGAAATACTTTTTTTGATACCTTTCTGTACATTTGTATAATTGCTAAATTTGTGGGTCCCTAATGTGATTGGGCTTTGTCCATGACACTGTAAGAGCAATAAGAGGCTTACTGAAATTAGCAAATTCATAATGAATTGGAAGGGCTTTGCGTCAAGGCTGTGAACAATACCTAGAGCTTGTTTTTCTTCAAGTTCCAACCTTTGTTTTCTGTACAAATACCATCTTCCTTCTACTGGTACCTCTTACACAGAGACAGGTCAGACAGACAAGGGAAGGGAAGCAGGAACAAAGCAGTATTTGCTCAATAGCAAATCAGCATTCCTTTCTGAGAACAATAACTGCAGCATTCTTCCAAGGACTGGTGAAATCCAACTATCAACAAACAAAACTAATCCCAGAGAAGAGAGGAAAGAGAGAAAACCAGAAGGTTTTCACTGGGTTCTAACTGGCATCCAAACATTCGCTGGGAGTTCTCTCAAGAAATTCTGCATCTTTAGCAAATGTAATGTGCATAGTTATTTGCAAATGAATTCTGACTGTTCCTTCCTGCCATGCAATTCTTCATAATTTATTCTCATCTCCCTTTTCCTCTTCCTCTACAACTCGGATTACATTTTGGAAATGCATCCCTTGTTTGAGAAACATGATTTAATATCACCCTAATCAGCTCCAATTTTTTGGGGAGAAGGAAAAAGAAACTGAAATTATTATTGTTTCATTTGCTTGCACATCTTCATATGTTAGAAGGGTGTGATAAATCTAGGATCCATATTCAGAAAAATTTGATTTTCACCATTTTTATGGAAGAAAGGAAGGTTTTCTCCCTGAACATGCAGAACCTCCTCCCTGTACACAAAGACTTTTGGTTTCCAGGCACCTTTTCTAGCCCTCTGTGTCCATTGCCTTCTTTCTAAACAGCAAAATCCAGTTATTATTAGAGATAGCAGTTACAGCGAAACTCCTCAACCCTCTCCCAGCTTTTTGTGCTGGACACAGTGCAATGTGCACAGAGGCTGTCACTACAGCACTGAGTGACAGAGGTTCCTGTACCTGAAGATAACGACGTTGTTTATATTTGATGGTGGGGGGAAACAAAATCCAAAACAGGACTTATGTAAACCTCTACAGATTAGCTGATTTCAAAAATAAAGGGATGATGTTGATATGCAGCAGTGGAGAAAATCTGTCTTTAATCATAGGCAGGCATCTGAGCTTTTATAATCAGCATTTCTTCACCGTGCCCCTGTACTGGAGTCACAGAAGAGATCCCCATAAGCATCAAGAAATTCAAACCTACACATTTTAGAAATAAAAATCTGCAGACCCTAAGTGAATACAAGGATGTAATTCAGCCTAGGAATTCTGCAGCTGTTAATAAATCACTCAAGCTGCACTCTGGCAGCTTATGACATCAGCAGATCCCCTCAAGTGAATTACAGCCATTAATTTACACAGAGGAGGCCATCTATCATCTATTATTGACCATCTGCTACTAAGAATACATATATTTTTGATAAATTAATAAGACTTTGGCAGGAAACATCTTTTATTTTCTTCCTGAGTAGAGTCACTTGTGAAATCCAGCTTTGGGTTTGTGACTGTCAATCAAAACCAACTTGTGACATCAGGCAGAGGTGGTCACACCTTGATGGCCTGGGCCCACCTGCAACACCTCAGGTAAGACACAGTGGCTGCTGCTTAATATCCTGCTCCTGCACAGAGGGAAGGGACCAATCCTCTCACAGCTACCACAGCAAGGTATTTAGTCACCCAGCACACAAAGGAAACAAATTCTCAGTGTGACCATGCCAACAGAAGAGTGTTGTTTGCAATGTGAAACCTGTTACCTCTTTGCACATCATTTCTTCCCAGTAGTGAAAGCGATGGCTACAGAGCAACTCCTTGCCCTGCACAGAATATAGAAAAACCACCATAAATGAAAGATCAGGCTCATTAAATCTGATTACATGCTTCGGCTCCTTCCTTGTAACCCTCTCTGCTTCTGCATACTTCACCTCCACTTGGTGATACTGCTGGGCTCCTAAGACTGTCAGAACTGATGGTAAGGATTTGGGCACAGTATTTCCAGTTTAGAATTCCAACACAAGTTTTACATAAGACATAGCACAAGTCATGGTGTGCTTTAAAACTTCTATGGCATGAGGGAGCCTTAGAGCCTGGCAGGCATGCTAAAGAGCCAGAACATACATGACAACTCAGCTTTGCCACTGGCACAGGAACACCCCCAGATGTCTGTGTCACAGCAGCTGATGCTGGGTCTCTGTAAAAGCACTGCAGAATAAAAGTCAGAAATAAAACCCCAACGCCTGCATGGCAGAGTAGAACTGTCAAGCAGGTGATGGACTTTTCAATCGTGGTTGTATGTTTGCAGTTCTCTAAATTACCCACTGCCACAGCCTGTAAATCAGGTTTGCAAATAAAGTCAGAGTGGGCACACAGGCACAGAACACCATTTGCTCAGCTAGAGCTGTATCTTCTTCAGCTTAAGCTGGATTTGGCTTCATGTCAATGGCAAGGTTTTGTTGCAGGGGTGGCTTGGAAGAGGGAGGCTCAGGGCTGCATTCTGACCCTGCAGCCATGAGCAGAGGTCTGGGCCCACACAAAGCCCCAGAGATCACAGTGCAGCAGCAGCTTCTACACACAACTCAAGTCTTAAGTTCACATTTTGCTTCTTAAAAGATAATGCCTTGTACAAAACCACTCATCACATTGACATTTGACTAACTACAAATTTCCAGTAAAAACTGGATGACCAAAAATGTTTACAATATTAGAGCTGTGCTGGCATAGCATATACGGGATGCTGAAAATGTGAAAATTATTCCCAAAGTGGGAACACCTAGAAAATCTTCAAAAAACAGAGTCTTTTTATAACTAACAATTTAGGAAGGCTATTTTGGGAATTTAAAACTACTGATTCTTTCCATTGCACACTGAGACTTATGTGGATTTTGGTAGATGCTGAAAATCTCTTGGTCTAATAGTACCAGAAAAAAAAAAATCCCAGAAGTCACAAAATCAAGATTGAGCTCTTGAGTAACATGTGACTGAAATTTTTACACCTTTAAGGATTGATTGCATCATTCCCATCCTTTGATAACTAAGTAGAAACAACAGAGGTTTATTACCTGAGATTTTTTCATGTTCTGATGAGGGTCCAGGCTGATGTGGTAACATTAACTTAGAAAACAAAACTAATGTTGAAACTAACTTAAACAGTTTCTCAACTGAAGTCTGAAAATACTATACAAAATGTAATAAATTACCCCCCCCCAAATTAGATTTAGTGGGAGATAGTTGCCAAGTATCTGCTGGTTTTCAAAAAAAAAAAAAAAAACAAAAAAACACCCAAACAACACAAAACAACAACAACAAAAAATGACAAAAATCCCCAAACAAACAAAACAACAACAAAAACCAAAAGGCACATTTAACATAGTAAACTTATTCTTGAAGCATCCTGTCATAATTGGGCCATGATTTGATCACCCAGCTTTCCTATTTTCAAAGACAGTATTTTGTTCTATTGAATCAAAGGCCTACAATGCAAAAACACTACAATGCAGAAGAAATAACAAACTGGAATTGAATTGGAAATAGTGATTATTTTTTCATTAAACTTTTGTCATTGTTACCAGAAGAAATAAGTCTCAGATAAAATAATTCTGGGGGGAAAAAAAACCTGCCCTTTCAGATGTAGCCAGAGCTTTGTCACCAGATCACCTGCTGGAAAGGATGTAAATAGGGGGGGTTTTGTGTGCTGCTTTCAACCACACTAAGGATTCACTAGCCGTTGCCAGAGCTATGGAAAACTCTTGTTGCCATGAAGACTGAAGCCAGTGTCTTCCAATCTAGCAATATCCAACCTTCCAAGAGGATTGTAGCCATTCCCATAAACCTACAGAGCAAGCTGGTGCACTACAAAGCAATATACACACGTTGTTACTAATATTATCACAGTGCTACTGCTTGCAATGCTGCTGACAGTCCGTTCTGGTTTGAATTAAATATTTTAGACGCTTAGAATTCACCTGTAAAAGTGCATGTTAACCTGGTTTAGCAACTGGGCAGGCAAAATCTCAGCTTCAGAGGCAATTTCTTGTTATCAAATTAGAGTAAAATCAATTTGCCTAGCAATTTGGCTTGTTGAGACACATGGCATTTCCAAATATCATCTCACTGGTGTTATTAAAGCAAAATTAAACAAAGTCACATGCAAAATTACGTTCAGTTGAAAACCTTTAGCATCCTACTACACATAAAGCTGAGAATTTGGTATTCTGGGTGAGTAGCTGTTGACAGGATAGGTGTTACATAGAAAAGCTTTCCTCTTCCACAGACGTTTCTGGTTGCCTTAAAACGAGTGCAAACAATATAAAAGCTTTGGGAAACTTATAAAAATAAAGCTCCTAGGCGAGAATACTTTGTACTGCCCAAGCTTATTGTACAAGAAAATAGAGAATATGCAGCATGAGACATCACGCACATCAGAGAATTCCTGAACTTCCAGCAGGAAAACGCTGCCCTCCGAGCTTTCCAAGCCCCGCCACTGTAGTACCGCTCAACAGCTACTGCACTAACAAGCTTTTTTCCCCCACAAGCGCGTGTAATCCTGCCCGTTCCTGCCCTCGGGCGCTATCGCAGCTCTCTCTCCC
>NW_005054312.1:8336154-8351313 GCF_000277835.1 Geospiza fortis
TTCCGCCGGGCCGGCCCTGCGCTCCGGGCCGGGAGTTTCTGCCACTTCCAGTAGTTCTGCCTCTGGGTTGATGCTTTTAGGGACCCTCTCGATCTTGCCGCGGTTTGATGGAACGGCCGGACTAGTTGCCTTGGGGTTTTTTTGGTATGTTTTTTTGGTTGGGGTGGTTTTTGTGGTTTTTTATCGGAGGATACATGCCATTAGGGAAGGAGTAAAAGGCACGTATTTGCCCAGTATCTGTATCTGAAACTTTAAAGGGAAGTTACCTTTAAGACGTTACTCTTGGAATCGCGAAAACCGGTGAGTGAGAGGGAGAGTGCGTGGTGTTTTGTCAGGGTGTGTCACAGGCAGTGTGAGAACCCGAGGTGTAGAACTTTGTGGAGTTTTCTGGTGCATTAAATTCAGTGCTGAGAAACATGTCTCAGGACAAGACGACAGTCTTAAGTTGTGCCGGGGGAGGTTTAGCTTGGACATCAAGAAGAATTTCTTCACAGAAGGGATGATTAGACATTGCAATGGGCTGCTCAGCGAGGTGGTGGAGTCAGCGTCCCTGGAGGTGTTCAAGGAAAGACTGGACGTGGCAATTAGTGCCATGGTCTAGTTGAAAGGGTGGTGTTCAGTCACAGATTGGACTCGATGATCTCAGAGGTCTTTCCCAACCTAATTGATTGTGTGATATGAGACGGCAATATGATCAGTGTTTAATAGTGTAACTATAAATACATACTGGCAGGTTTTTATCAATGAGAGATTAAAATGTATTGTAGGATAAGTTCTCATGGAGCCATGCCTTGCTTCCATAATCTGATCACTATAACTACGGATGCAGCTGCTTCAATTTTCATTAATACTGAACTGTTCAGTTCTTTGCTTTCTTCCTTGCAAGTAACAATATGGGAGGAAATCAAGACTTACTTGGTTGAAAAGTTCAATGTTATTGTTTCTTTATCAGGCTGTTTTCTTATTAGGACCACATAGACACAGACATCTCTGCTTTATACCCACTGGAGCTCACAAACGGAAATTCAGACTTACTTAAAGCAATTGCTTAATGTATTGCATTTAAATGAATGAGTGGGACGATGTATCCTTGTATACTCAGTAACAGGACTGATTAGGCTCTTGAATGCTTTTTTTGCTCTCTTAGCACTATCCTATTCCAGGACTACACTTCCCAGTATGCTCTTCCTTGCAAACAGCACATGCTTTAAGGCAACAGACTGTTGCTCAAGTCAGCATAGTAAGTGTAAGGTGTGATACTCTTGTGCCAAAGCAGAGCTGTGGTTTGAGGATGCAAAGAGGTCTCAGCTTAAGTACTCCTGACCACTTCCCTGACCTTGTGTGTTCCCCCTGCCCCATAACATCCACTCTTGGTTCAAGCCAGCCAGGTTCAGATTTGTCTGGTGACTCCCCTGATTCAGTGACTGAATCATTCAGGTCACTTGGCTCTGCATTTGTTTCACCGGCACAGAGGGAGGATGACATGGAAGAGAGTGCAAGCAGCTGGGGGAGCAGCAGTGCTCCTTTTGGAGTTATACTGGTTTGGAGTCTTCATTGAACTGTTTGACCCAGCCATGGTGGGGCTGCCCCAAACTGAACCTGAACCTGTGTAAGTCACATAGCTGCACACATACAGAGCTAATTTGGGCTCTGGAGAAGTCCACGGAGCACTGGCATTGGTGGAAGTGTTTGTGTGAATTGGCAAGTGGGAGGAAGGATGTTCTCCCTCTCCTGGAAGCAGCAGAACTTTTATATTGTCTCTGTGACTGCTGAACGCTGGAGTTGTTGCAGTGACTTGAGGGACTCACACAGGCTTTGGGGTGCTGTGCTCAGCCCCACCCTGAGAGAGTACCCCGTGAAGGACATGGCAGGGCAGAGGAGGAGGGGCAGGAGCTGCTCAAGTGTAATTTGCTCTTTGACACTCATTTTGTGCTGGTACTGGATTGCTGCTGTGCCTGTGCTGTGCTTGGATTAGTATCCAAATTGACGCACAAAAATCGCGTGGCTGCACAAGAAAAAACGGGAATGAATGTACAGGCCAAGCTATTGGTGAGAGACTGGAGCCTGGGTTCGGGTCAGTTTTGGATCCAGGTGTGCTCTCCCAGACCTGCATCCTGGGGCTGCAGTTCTTCAACAGTCTGGACTGACCTGAGTCAGTTGTGACACAGTCTTACAGTCTCCCCATGCCACTATTAATCCGTGTCCAGTTCTGCACTGAGCTTATTCTCAGCACTAATTAGCTGAAAAGAACCAATCAGAAATGTTTTCTGGGAGTCTGGTTTACTGAACCTCCAGATTCAGTACTCTCAAGTCTCCTCAACAAGACTTGAGACTGTTCTGAATAGCTCCTTAAAGCTGTGCAAGTTTTCCTTCAGCTTTGATTTTTATCACTCATTTTTATTCTGGTGATCCCATAGGAAAACTAGTTGCACAGTTCTGTTCTGCTTCCCAAATTCCAAGGTCTGTTTACTTTTTGTAGGGTTACCAATAATGAAGCCTTTGTCTTTTCTCTTGATACCTCTGATTTGTCCAGAAGAGCTGAGGCTGGGTTTTTTGTTTTGGGGTGGTTTGGTTTTTTTGGTTTTTGGGGGTTTTGTTTGTTTGTTTGTTTGTTTTTGGGGTTTTTTTGGGTTGGTTTTTTTTTTTTGGTTGGTTTTTTTGTTTTTTTTTTTTTTTGTTTGGTTGTTTGGTTGGTTTTTTTGGGTTTTTTGTGTGTCTTATATTTGCTTTAGGTCACTGTCTTGTTGAGGAAAACTTTCTTGCAGCTATTGTTAATTAAAAACAAAAAAGCCAGACTGTAGGTGTTTGAGTTCTTAAAAATAATTTTTTAAAAAATCCATAAGCTATATTTTAAAGAAGGTCTGTTGTCTGTCTGTATTAATTGTGTTTGTGCTTCAGTTTTCATTTTTAAGAGTACTGTTGCAATGAAATGCCAAATACCTCAGTGAGAGGTACCAAATGCAATTGAGCTATATTTTGGCATTTGAGGAAATGTGCCTGTCAAACTAGCATAATACAGTTGCTAAAGGCAGTGGGATTTAAAGAGTAGTGGTGTTATTAATAAAGGGTTAAAGCAGCATTGTGTTATTTATACTGAAATACAAAAGGTGCCTTGGAAGCTCTAATTGTGCTGGTAAACTTCACGGTTATAGTAAACCTGAAGTCCTGAGTGGTCCAGGTGTGGTGTTAGATTTTGATGGCAGAGCTCTGTAGCAAGAGTTTCGAAATATGTGGTGGTGTAAGTATATTTGAGTGTTTTCCTGAATGGGAAGACAGTGTTCATCTCTGCCTTTTCTCCCTCAGTTCCTAAAGGACTTGTCAGTATGAATCTGATGTAGAAAGCAGTGAGAACAAATCACATCAGAAGATATAAGTACCACATGGTGGTGGCTAGTGGTGCATCTCTTGCTTCCTTTCGGGTTTTCTGTTGGCATTAGCAGCTGAGATATTCATGGGGAAAAGAATCCTTGCTGTTGTTTCTGGCTTTTGGTATCATGTCTGGAAAGCTGGTTTTGGGTACTGGGGGAAGGAATCACAGAGTCGCAGAATGGGTCAGGCTGGAAGGGAGCTCAGTGGGTCCTCTGGCCCACCATCCCTGCTCAAGCAGGGCCATCCCAGAGCACATGGCAGAGAGCTGTGTCCAGATAGATCCTGAATATTTCCAGTGAGGGAGACTCCACACCCTCCCTGGGCAGCCTGTTCCAGTGCTTGTTCACCTGCACAGTAAAGATGTTCTTCTTCGTATTCAGGTGGAACTTCTGTGCATCTGTTTCAGCCCACTGCCTCTTGTCCTATTGAATGGTGGCTGAAGAAGCACACTTGCAGTCTTCAAGTTTGTTATTTGGCTGATATTAGAAAATAGAGGCAGCAGTAGAGGCAATGTTTTCTTGCTCATTAGGCTGATGAGCCCAAACAAATAATGATTTTTTACCAGAATTTTGCTATGCATCACTAAATGGCCTGATTTTGTTTGAGGAGGACTTATGTTGCTGTCTATATCAATCTCTTTTGGAGCAGAACAAAGTGTTTTTCCTAATGTTAAGTACAGTTTGAGTATCATTCTGTGGCCACAGAATTGCTGCTTACCTTTGCAGTGGTCCCTTCCTTGTCATTGCTGTTACTGGTTAAGCACAGTGAGAAGTGTGTTAGCACAGACAGTACTCACCCTGCCCAAAGGGCCCTTGTGAGAGATGGGTTTCCTTCTCCATGCAGAGAACGCCTTTCCTTCAGCCCACTGTGGCTGCTGGACCTGGTGATTGTCAGAAAGTACCACAGTAAGCATTTCCCCCAGACTGCTGGATGCAATACAGCATTCACCTACACTCTGGCTTCATGGGAGTTTCATTCACCTGTCCTGCTTCTGAGCTGTAGCACAGCACAATGTGGAGTTCAGTTCTGGTGTACAAAGACACCAAGACTGAATTTTGTGCAAGTCTTTAATGTAGTTTCTGTTCTAACGCTTTTCATTACCAATGTTACAAAAACATGGCAGAATGTGGGTTAATTAGAGTATATAGACCTGTAAAATTAATAGATTGAGATTTAGGAAAAGAGAAGTTTGAGAGTTTACATCAGAGCCAGTCAGTGGCAGATCTTCACAGAGTTGCTCTTCTGACAGGTGGGATGCTTAACAAGGAAGTTTAAGGGGATTGTTTGGTTGTTTTTGAAGTTTTGTTGGGTTGGGGTTTTTTTCAGATGTATGTTATGATAAACTTACATGTGTATGTTATCAGGCAAGCTCTATGAAATAAAAAAAAGCCTATCCAAGGGTGTTTTGATGGCACTTTGTAAAAGAGCTAGGTCTACCTATAGTTGAATGACTAGAATTAATCTTCAGGTTAAAGAAAATCCCTTCTATTACTGGCAGCAAGAAAGTTCTTTGTCCACTGAAACTATTTCAGTTCTTTTTCTTTATATTGATGCAGTAACTGAGCCAGTTTTTGCTCAGTGTGATTCTGTTACACTTTGTTGATAGTCTTTACTGCCCTTCTGTGTGAATTTGTAAAAGGTTCTAAAACCTGTCCATTTCTGGGTGATATGTTCTAGTAAGATGCTTAAGCCAATGTGTCTGTTAATATACAACACACTTGTCTTTACTGTGTTTCCTTAATTGCCTCAATCTTCTGCATCTTTGTAAATAACTTAATTACAAATCATCTGGTCATAAACATTTCTTTAAGTAGCTGGATCACATAGGTGTCTAACAGAAATCTAGTAATTTACTGCTCTTACCTGATAAAAAGCAGAATTTCTACATTAGACAGTATTTCTAACATCTCTTAGTTTGTTGTTCCATTTCTTCCATCAGATTGAAATGTGTGTTGCAATGGCCTGTTACCAGCTGTGAGCAGAGCATTGCTTTTTTTATATAATTGCAGTAAAGTGAAAAGGCACAATTTATTTCTTTGTGAGGAAGCAGTAGGGAGAAGGGTGAATTAAAATCAAGAGAATGAATTACTAATGTGTAAGTGCAATTGTAAAATAATTTTGTAAATCAGATCTTTTCCTGCAAGTTATACAGAGTGAGACGCAACTGTGTACAAAAACATTATTAGCTTTCTTATAGTTATTTATGCAAAAGACATTGAGACTACAGGCAAAAACTAGCATGTGCTTTGCTAGACATTTATGTACTGTAAAATAGCAACTCTGCTCGTGACCCCACTTAGTATTGGCATGTTGAACCAGGTGTGTTGTGACAGGTTTGTTTTGTAAAATGGAATAGTAGGAATAGTAGCCTGGGTTCTCTAGGTCATCATTGAGGGTTTCTTGAGCTCTGATTTTTGAATAAAGATCTAACATTTTTCCCCTAACACCATTCCAAAAATGTCCATTTTCTGGTTGGGTTTTTTCCTTTTTTCTTCTAAACTGTGCTCATCTTTAGTTCTTGGAGGATGCATGTGAAATGGTCTTTGCTGTAGAGTTCCCAGTAGATTATTAGTTTTATGTATTAGGAGATAGAATCTTTATTGGATGTGTATTTGAAAATGCTCTGGGTCTGGAGTCACATAGCTCTGGGCATGTTAACCCAAGTGTACGTATGCTTGTACAGGTATATGTGTGGGTATAGTCCAGCTCTTAAAAATGAGCTGCCATTAGCAATTTATCAGCTCCAGAATTCCGTCCTTGCTGCCAGATGCCATTGTAAGTTGTAGGACAGTACTTCACCTGTTCACAGTTCTGTGTGCTGGTGCTAATGAACAGCTTTTCTTTCTTCCTGATGCAAATGCAGGTTGCCATCTTTCCTCCTACCTTTCCCCACTTTTTCTTTGTGGGGAGTGGGGGTGAGGGTGTGTTTCCATTTTCTTTTACTACTATATTATTATTATTGTTGGGGTATTATTACTATTTTTTTTAAACTCTGTCTCTTGAAAACAGTTTCCCAGTAAGTTCTAATCATGATTGTTTTACTTCCAGTAGGAATTGGAACTGAATTTATTCATCCACTTCTCCAAGCCTTTTGAAAAGTGACTAAATGCAACTGAGTCAGATTGTCTGTGGGTATGAAGTGGCTGGGAGAATCCAAGAACATGGTAGTGAATGGCC
This sequence comes from Geospiza fortis, assembly GCF_000277835.1. Taxonomy (NCBI): domain Eukaryota; kingdom Metazoa; phylum Chordata; class Aves; order Passeriformes; family Thraupidae; genus Geospiza; species Geospiza fortis. The sequence goes on from NW_005054312.1 coordinate 8,342,701, forward strand.
GGAGAAGTGGAAGCAAGTCGTCTAATGACCACGGGCAGACCAAATTGCAGCATGCAGGAAAGGAGAATCCAAAGACGGGCAAAAATGGAGTTGAGAGAAGATCAAGCAGATGTATGTACATGTGTCTGCTGCTTAGTGCTATGATTCACTTCCTGGTTTGCCAGCCAGGCTTCTGTCTTACCTAATTCATGAGGGAGGTCTGCAGTCAGCATGGAGCTAACATAAAAATATTAGTTATGTGTTTTCTGGATGTGTTAACTCCCTTCAGGAATATAGATTTCTTCAGATCACTTTAAAAGTCAAGTAAGAATCACTGGGTGTAAATTAATTCTGAACTGTTGTAATTATAAACTGCATGATTGGCACTAAGTGACAACTAGTATGATTTGAAGTGGATAACATCATTTGAAGTACTTGCCCAACTTTCAGTGAATACACTTGTAGAAGTAAACCCCATTTTTTAATCAAGTCACATCATTAGCCATTCTGCAGCCATTCTCTTTAAAACCTTAAAAAAGGTCTTAAGGAATATGGATTCTGATTTTGCTATTGGTCTGGGATGAAGGATTAAATGCAAATTAGTCCTTTATTCAGATGTCCTTTACAGTCCTTTATTCTGCTTCTCCAGGTACTTCGTCATCTTCCTCAACTGTTCTGTATTTTTTGCCTCCAGCCTGTGTGTCTGTCTGTCCCCAAATGTAGCTGGGCTCTGTAACATCCCTTAAGTGATATCTAATTTGTGCTCTCTTGTTTGCAGGTAGCGGTGCTTCAGGATTTGAGGGACAAAGTCGTTACGTGCCTTCCTCTGGAATGTCTGCCAAGGAACTCTGTGAAAATGATGACCTAGCAACTAGTTTGGTTCTTGATCCCTATTTAGGTTTTCAGACACACAAAATGAATACTAGGTAACTTGTCTTTATTTTTCTAGAAAAGAATTCATCTTCTTAGTTGATGTAAATCAGCCAAACCGTGGAATTTTGTGCATGTTTTAAGAAAGTGAAAGAATGCAAATTTGTGAGTAGCTTCTGCCTTTAAAATGGTGTTGCATGTGGGTCTGGAACTCAGCACTACAAATGCAGCCTCTCACAGTGCTCCATCACAGGGCTTTCCATCAGTCTCGTGTATTTGTGCTCTAGAACAGGTTGGTAATAGGCACCGTTTTCTAGCTTAAAGAGTTAACTAATTGTAAGTTTGAAACCAGTAGTCATTTGAAATTATTCAAAGGCAGAAGCCAGTGTTTGGTAACTTTGTGTTTATTCCATGTGCTGGATGCTTTATTTTTCCTTCCTTACCCTTAAACAATGGAAGAAATATGTAGCTCCTGAGCAGTTCAGTGTTGGTGCTGCTCGATCTGAAGTTCTGGCAGACCCCTGCTGAAGGAATGGCTACTCAGACGTGTCTGTATGGATGAGATCAATGAGTGTGCCAGCTGGAAACTTGCTTACCAGGGTTGCACCTACTTTTGCACTGTTACACATCCGTGTGAATGCTTTGATTGTGCCTTCTGTGTGGTCTCGGGGTTTAGCTGTTTGTATTTCTCCCTCTGTTACAGATGTATCACTGATGATAACTGTGTTCTATAGATCTCTCTTAAGCTTGTCTGCCTGCAAGATCTGAATTGATAGCTCAATGGAGAAACTGGATATAAGTTTCTAAGGACAGGAATTGTATTGCAATAATACACAGTGCAATAGTAAGAGCTGGAGTTTCCTGGCAGCACATCATGGGAAACAGACTCTCAGCCCTTCAAACTGTTGCTGTGACTATTTTTAAAGGACAGTTCACCTGTGCAGCACAGTCACATGCACACAGTATCAGTTAAGCAAATTGCATGTATGCAATGAACTAATTGATTCAAAAATGACTGCTAGATTAATTGCTGTTGTCACATGACATAAATAGTTGTTGGTATAGCCTGAAAGCATCAGCTGCACATGAAATTGAAGCAGTGTGGTCCTAATAACTGTAGACTTACCCCAAAGGGATCTTTCGTTTTTGCTGGAGAGTGCAACATCCACCTTTAAGAAGGATATTGGAGTTTTTCCTCTTCCCTCCCTGCTGTTGGTCACAGTAGCACAGTCCAGGTAGATATTCTTACTGTTCAGTTTGAAGTGTCTTTGTATTTTCATCAGTTAATCAAGCTAAGAATATATGCTGAAAGGATTTTTCTTCTGTTGCATGAATGATAGTCTGCAGGTTTTGCACAGGTTGTTAGTTCTTAGGCTTTTTGCTGTGGAAATGATGTAGTCATTGTTTAATAGTTGGAAAGGCTACTTTCATGGATGTTGTTTTATGTTGATAGGTTGTCTGCTAAAATACTTATTTAATTACTATTTTGAATCAAAAAGCTACACAAAGGCCATCATGTATTTCTTCCTTTCTCAGACTTGGATAACAGTTACAGGCAGTCTTCAAGAACAGTGGTTAATAATCTTGCAGCACTATGGGAAGTACTTAGGTGAGGCTTACAACTCCTACCAGATGCACACCTTCTGCCTCTATCATATTGTCCTATTGAGAAAGTTTCTGATGTTGTTATAATTAAAGTCCAGGCATTAGCATAGTTCTTGTTTATCTTTTTGGTGCAGTGATGACACGTGCTTGTTACTGTGGCTGTGATGCTTAGATTATCTTTTTCCATCTAGTAAACTGTAGTCTTTCTAGCGCTCCTTACTGTTGTTTTAATGGCTTTGAGGGAAGGTGAGGGGAAAGCAGGTGTGAAAAAACTACTGCTTCCAAAATGCTAGGTGCTAGTACCCAGATATTATGATGTAGTAGAATTGAAGATTTGCAGCTTATGTTTGGGCATCTTCTGCTTCAGTGCCATGGAGTCATATTAGTTACATAGTTTGTGTATGGAGGTACACTTAAAATAGAACAGCCAGTTATGGTGGCAAAAATTTCCTGTTCCCTTGTTCTGATTTGTTTGAAGATGCCCTGTGAAAGTAGCTGTGCCACTGTTCTGCTGTGCTGTGTTGGAAACATGTAAGAGGTTTGTATTTTTGCAGCCCATTGTAGGTTGATGATCACTTACTGAAGTTCTTCCCCTTACCTTGGAAGCCAGGTCTGTACTTTTATATGCACGAGTGTCTTCTCTGTAAGAACTTTTTCTGCCTAATACTTCCAGTTGAAGAGTTTGTAAATTTGATTTGTCCAGAGTATATTGATTGAAGAAAAAAACCTTAAAAAAAAGTGAAATATATAGGTTGATGTTGAAATGTCCTTTTTTTCCATCTTCTTTATATTGAGTTAATGATCTTATGGTAGCGTGATGACAAGAACATGACTGTTACTTTACTTGCTGGGTTTTTGTGTTTTGGTTTGTAGGTTTTTTCTGAGTGTATAAAGTCCTGCAGTTTGTGAATGCCCACCATCTTGGGAATAGGGTTGTTGGCTCTGTAAGCTGTCAAGTCAGGAATGTCTGAAAGAACTGAAGACTGTTTCTTAAAAGCTTACAACTGAATCCGCTAATGTGTTTGTCCAGTGTTCCTCTGAAATGTTTTCTTGTCACTAGGGATTTGAAGGACAGTATACCATGTAGCTCTGGAGGTGTCCTCAGTGGCTTTACCCAAAAGTATTTTTTTTCATTCTCTTGGATTTCCCAGAGAAAGCAGGATGTTTTCAGAGCTTCCAACCCTTTTTACAGGCTCAGTTGTCCTTCTTTCATCGATTTTGTAGCTCTTATCCCAACAGAATAGCAGCTTAGCAGTTAATAAAAGAAACCCCATGTCTTAGAGAGTATGTTCTTGTCAAGTATCACTGTTCTAAAAAGTTTTGTTGCTTCTTGTACAAATCCTGTTATATCAGCCTTTGTTTGTTTGCTCTGGTAAAAAACAAAACTAATTTTGCAAGCTACACTTCCTGGGCTGAAAGTTTACAAACACTAGAGATTAAAATTGACACTTGTAAAATGCCAAATGAGTTCTTGCCTGTCTTACCATTTCTTATTTTTGGGCGCTTTTCCCTAGGCTGAGCTCTGAATCTTGAAGTCACATGCCTTAGTGGCTAATCTGCTCTTTATCCTATCTCACATACCAAGTTGTTACTGTTCCAACCTGAAGCCAGACTCCCAATCATGTTGCTGCTGCAGTCAGTGTTGTTTCCTGGTTCCCCAAAGCACCAGCATCATGCTAGGGGATACTGAGAGCACTTCCAATGTGTCTCCAGATGTGCAAATGATTTAGGAAGTGAGATACGTTGTGGTCTGTTTGCTGCTCTTAGTGAAGTTACAAGCAGGTGTGTGATATGGGTGGTTTTGTCTGATTACATGGGACTAAAGGACCAAGCCTTCAGAATTTCCATGTTTTCCATTGGAAACGTTAAATGCTTGGGGATGATGTACAGGAAGCTGCTTCTCTCGACACTGCCTCAAGAGCAGTCACTGACTTAGGTGACCAAACTTGACAGGGTACATCACTCTTCATCCCTTAGAGTCACCACTAGGCAGTGAGACAAAAAGCATGAAGCAGTTCCATTGCATTTATGAGCCTGTGCTGAATCTCCCTTGCCTTCTTTAGCTCATTTCAATATAATAATTGAAGAGTTTGGTATTCATCTTGAGTAAGGTCTGGAGGCTGAAAAAGTGATGTGAGTTCTGCTAAATAAGGTTATGTGGCCATACAGTTCAGCTTCAGTGTTGTAGTCCTATGGAGATAGTGGATTAGGGGTACACAACTCTTATCTGGTGGTAACCTGGTTCAAAGTGAAGCTTTTACATTCTTCAGACCTCAGTGTCTGTGTACTTTACAAAATTGTTTTTAACTTTTGCATAAAATCTGATTTTTCCATTTTTACTGGATTATTTTCACTGGTAGCTTAATTGAAGTCCTTTACCTTGCTCCTGATTGTCTTCCTTCGTTGTATATAAATCACACAGTAATTACATTGGAACCAACTGTTTTGCTGTTCCCGCATGTTTTGAATTAAAAAAAAAATCACAGCCATAAAAACACCCTAAACAACCACGCCGTTCCTCTCAAACCAACACCCATCACCTTACTTTTACAGTTTTCTTATTTGTACTTTTAGCTTCAACAAAATGTGTTACATCTTCAAAACGTGGAATGGCTTGCATCCAGTGGTCATGTTAACTGCTAAATTAAATTTACCACGTGGAGTGTCAGAATAGGATTAGAGGACAGTGTTAGGTTGTTGGTTTGGGTGGTTTCTTGTCTTCCCCATGTTTATTTTTTAAAAGTACTTCTTTGCTAAGTTGTGAGAATTTTCCTTATTTCTGTTCTCACCTATATGTTTCGACCACACTGGTGTGTATTTAGTGTCAATTCAAGAAATTTAAGTAATGTGGATTACTTTCTTCATTAAAAGTGCTGTTTTGAAATTTGGCCTTTAAAGAACATTAGTTTTTTTTCTGTATGAAAACACTGGCAATAAATGCTGAACGAGTTGATCATAACTTGTATAACTAGCTTTGAGGAAAAAATGCTCACACTACAGGGTTGGGCAGGGAGGAAGCCAAAATCTATGTTAATTAAGTTAGTTGTTTATGCTTATTTTAAATAGATGATTTTCAACTCTTGTTCTGCTGTCTTGAATGCTTAACAGGCTTGCAGTTTCAGCTTTTGTGCTCAGTCTCTGGTACTAGGTGAACATAAACTTGCTGTTTTCCAGAGTTGCTTAAATAGAAATACCATCCAGACAAGCTGCCTGTTGTTAAAAGGCTAATGGGTTGATATGGTTTTGATAAATTCAGTCTTCTTGATGTTCCCTAGTCAGAAGTTAAGAAACAAGGTTTGGAAGTAAAACTCTTTTATCATGCACTGATACGCTGTTTGGAGTTCCATACTGAATCTCTTGCAGGATCAATTTATCCTTTTTGTTCAAACTCACTGCTCTCAGTGACTGAGACTGAGCAAGGTACTGTGCTTCTGAACTTACCAGAAACTCTCCTTTAACTTCCTTTATAGGCAAGCATCTCACTGACCTTTGGCTTTATACCTTGGAGTTCCAAGAGTCTTTAAGTACTCCTGAGGTAAGAGAAACTTGAGAGAGAAAGAGCTTTGCTTCCCCAAGCCATTTTCCTACGTCTTCCTTGTTGAGACCATGTCAGTTTGCCCTTAATTGGGACGAGATCATCTTCTATCTGATTTTGAAACTGCAGTAGCCACAGCTTTATCAGATCTTGTTGACTAGGAAAAAAAAGTATTTTCTAGAGAAGTGTGAGAAGTTTCTGTTCTGCAGGTTGTCAGGAAGAAGGGCTGATACTATTTCTTTAAAGACCGTGTGGTAGCTGAGGTTTTCATTCTTTGCTCACTTATAACACCTGACCGTCTGGCAGCAGGCTTCATGTCCTGTGAGACCTGACCTGTGAAGCTGCTCGTAGGGTGGCTCAAGGAGTCTGTGTCTGTGAGCAGATTCAAACAGCAATGTGTCTTGTTCGGTTTCCATGATGGAATTTAATAAGGGCACTGTTCAGAGGAGGAAACCAAGAGTCTGGATAAATAATTCTGATTATAATTGCCTTTTTTTTTTCAGAGACTGGATTGGCTGGTTTGGTCTGTTGGTTTCCTTGTGCTCTTTCTATCTCTCTTCTTTGAACTAGTTGCTTGTTTTACTGATACTTAAAAGTCAGTTTCTTTGGCTCATTTTATATGTATACATTTAGCTGTGGGGCCTTTTCAGGCTCTCTTCATGATGGAGCTCAGAAACAATGTATAGATTCTTCCAGCAGGTATATAGGTTTTTGTTTTTTTTTTTTAATGTCATGAGTAAATGTTGAAGCCCTGTAACACCAAATGGTAGTATACATGGTTGCTTCTCAAAATCATTTGGCATTTTGGCTGCAAAAAGCTAAGGAATAAACGAATTGATTATACTCCTGGGAGAAATGAAGTATCAGCAGACCCAAATTCTTGAAGAACTTTGGACTTCTAGGGTTTCTTGGCTTCTTCAGTATCTCAAATGAGAAGGTACCTATTAAAGTATATATGGAGATACACCTGTGAAAGACTAAAGCTTTCGCTTACAAACTTCATGTGCTCTCAGTGCAGCTTACATGTGCTGTTGAACTGTGAAGAGCCCTCCAGCTCAGGCTCAGGGTGCACAGTGTCATTCTGTTTCATCTGTTTAGGAACCCTTGGAGTGAAATGTTGAACATAACGTTGGTTTCCAGCATATTTCCATGCACTTGTGCATACTTCTTGCTTGTTTGGATTCCTGTTTATCTTTTCTCATTATCTCTGTCTTGTCACTGTGTAAGAACAACTTTTTGACAGAGGTGCTGCAGAGAGTCCTTGGTATTAATTTTTGAACCCCTGGGTGCAGGGAGTCGTGTTCTTTGAAAAACCCTGTTCCTGTTTGAAATGCCTGCCATGCAGTCCAGCATTCATCTGACCATGTCATGTCTTGGGGGTTCTACAATCTCTTCATCCCTTTCTTGTTTCCAGCCATCTTTATGGCCTTTGAAGGGCTTGGGCATACACCGACTATTTTACCTCACAGGAATGGCATTACAAAAGTTTCTGCTAATTGCTTAAATGAATTCCACCAGGAGTGTGGTGCATGAGACAAGGATCCATAGGGACACCTGCTGAATGTGACCCATGGAAGTGTGCCAGTGACTTTCCAAGGGCTGGGGCCAGGTCACAAGCTACCTAAGGTAGCTGGTCAGGTAGACATCGAGTCAGCCTCTGAGAATAATGTGTTATGAAACACCTAAAATATGAGCACTTGGGGCTGTAAGATTTGCTTTGAATTGCTAGAAAATAGAGGGTGTTGATTCTTTTTCTGTAGGTCTTGAGAGGCACTGTTAAGCTTAGCATCTGCTCTCCTTTTCTATCCGTATGTTTTCCACACTGGTGGTTCAGTTGGGATGCTGCTTTCTTAGTTAGCCTAGAGCAGGCTTCTCGGTGATTAATAAGTATGATGATGTCTGTCAGCACATACATTGCCTGTCTCAGGTGCTAATGCAATTTTGAATGTGATGGCTATTCCACCCACCTTTGCTCCTGCGGGTCACTTAGCTAAAAAATGGTGTATTTCAACATGTAAAATACAGTGTAACAGAGAGGGCAGTTATTCATGTAGCCCAGCAAGAACAGACATAGCTGAAGACCAGTTCTAACTGGAAATCCTGTAGGTTTTTCTCTTGTGTAATGTTTGCAGATAGAGGTGTAAGCAACATATTACTGTTACATGTTTGAGCAGATTGGTGAGCTCTCTACTTCTCCTGGTGTAAGTGCAGTTGGCTCCTTGCTGGGAAAGTTGTTTCTGGTTGAAATTGAAAGTGAGTGCAGGTCCTGTTCTGAAGCTAGTCAGGTTCGCTTCAGGCTATGTGATTTTAAATTCTCTTCATGCATGAGGAAGCTCTGTGAGTTATGACTATCAAATCTAGGTAAAGTCTTTCTGGTTTTGGGAGAGCAGAGATGTTTCTTTGTGTGACTGGCAAGTTGAGGAAGACATTGGTGTGCTGCAGAACAAAAATAATGATTGTGTCATCTTTAATTTTAGGCGAGTTTTCTTGCGTGATAAGGTCTCATCAGCTTGTTAGGTAGTTCGCTTTTTGGGATGACAATACAAGTATATTCTTTATTAAAGAACTTAATTTGAAACTTTGTGGCATGATATGTGCTACAGTTGTAAGTAGGCATCTGTTTC